>NW_006238918.1:14209012-14209336 GCF_000375325.1 Capsella rubella | reverse complement strand
GAGAATAATGAAGATATGAGATATGGTAGAGAAGGATGTTAGAATGGCTATTTATATGATAAGAAGTGATGTAAGTTACATTTTTAAAATAATTAAATTAGAGGAGTTATAATTATAATTTATAGTGTGTTTAATTGGAATTCAATAAAGAAAACCAATACTCTTTGGAAATTTATATAATTTTCAGTTTCATTTTAGTAGTAAAGTGTGAATTTAAAGTATGAATTAATGTATATGATTAAATGTGTTTTTTGGTTAAAAATAAATATTATATTTTTAAAAATGGATACAAAATGGAACAATAAAGAGAGAGGAACAATTGAG
>NW_006238918.1:14195644-14208912 GCF_000375325.1 Capsella rubella | reverse complement strand
TATATATATTTTATATATATGATTTTAAATAATTTTCCACCAATAAGGCTAATAAAATCTGTTGTATGATATATGATTAAGTCCTTTCATTTTCTTTGCCATTTGATTATAACTTATAGTGGAATTAAATTTTGTATTGAATGATTATCATAAACATTTATTTATTTATTTATTTTGTTGAATGATATATGATTAAGTCCTTTCATTTTCTTTGCCATTTGATTATAACTTATAGTGTAATTAAATTTTGTATTGAATGATTGTCATAAACATTTATTTATTTATTTATTTTTAAAAATTAAAACCTTAAATATTTTTCCACCAATAAGGAGAGAGTGGAACCTTACTTTTATATATATGATTTGCACTGTTATTTGCACTCTTGGGCTAATAATATAATCCATCAGCGTTTAAAAAAATATATATACATATTTGCAACGAAAGCATTTCCTAATAATTGGATTAATAAGAAAAAGAGGTTGTATTATTAGAAAGAAACTTAATAGAATTTTAAATAATTTATTGTTTGAATTTGTTATCAAATTGTCTTAATATCTTTGAAGTGGAAATACAGATTAGAATATGTAAATATTTAGCTACTTACTTTTACTTGGCAACAATTATTCAGCCATACAGATATAAACTATTGTTTTCTCCTCAGTTATATTTGAAATTAAGATTTGATATATATTATGCCTCTATTAAAATATTTTTTAGTTTCTTCATATTTCTTCATATACATGTATACTATAAAGTCTATAATTTATGAAATATTTTTTTTACGATTTACATACATAAAGTCACAAACTCTCTTTTCTTGAGGTCCAAATTGAATTGTTTTGTTTTGTTTGAATGGCTTCCAAATGGTCCCAAGAGATTCTTAGACAAAACAAAAAGATATTATCAATTTTTCATGACTAAAGACAAAAAAAAAAAAAAATTATATCATCCACTCAAATGTTATCAATTTATCATTCAAACCCTTTGAGTCCTCCGGTTAGAATTGGCTTACCGTATCAACAGTGAAGATGAATGATGAATGATGAATGATGATGCTGTACGTTGTAACAGTATACAATACCATTAGTCCATTATAGACTTATAGTGACAAAAACTTAATCAAGTCCATCTCATAACTTCTACAAACAGCTGTAAAGATGTTTCCCATATCAACTCTCTTCACCGACAACAAAATATTGATCAATGTCACACCTTAC
Organism: Capsella rubella; assembly: GCF_000375325.1. Lineage (NCBI taxonomy): Eukaryota > Viridiplantae > Streptophyta > Magnoliopsida > Brassicales > Brassicaceae > Capsella > Capsella rubella. The sequence goes on along the minus strand of NW_006238918.1, from coordinate 14,207,695 downwards.
GCAATTCTCGTTCTCATCGCCATCTTATCGGTTCTGTGGTACTTCTTGAAACGCTCACCGCATCCGCCTCTACCACCTGGACCGCGAGGGCTACCTATCGTCGGGAACCTTCCTTTTCTTGACCCCAATCTTCACACATACTTCACAAAACTTGCTAAAAGTTACGGTCCAATCTTTAAACTCAATCTTGGCTCAAAACTGACCGTTGTGGTCAACTCTCCAGCTCTAGCTCGAGAGATCTTGAAAGACCAAGACATCAATTTCGCAAACCGTGACGTCCCCCTCACAGGCCGAGCATTTTCCTATGGCGGTCTCGACCTTGTTTTGTTACCATACTGTGCCGAATGGAAAATGCTTAGAAAAGTTTGCGTTCTCAAACTCCTTAACCGCAAAACATTGGATTCTTTCTACGAACTTCGACGCAAAGAAGTCCGGGAAAGAACGAAATATTTGTACCAGAAAGGTCAAGAAGAATCCCCGGTAAACCTCGAAGACCAGCTCTTTTTGACGATGATGAATCTCACGATGAATATGTTATGGGGAGGTTCGGTTAAAGCAGAGGAAATGGAGAGTGTTGGAACAGAGTTTAAAGGAGTTATTTCTGAAATAATTAGGCTTTTGGGAGAGCCTAATGTTTCTGATTTTTTCCCAATGGTAGCAAGATTCGATCTTCAAGGTCTTGTGAAGAAGATGCATGTTTGTGCTCGAGAGCTTGATGCGATACTTAATGGAGCCATCGAGAAGATGCAGCTACTAAGAAGTAGGGATGGTGAATGTAAAGACCTTTTGCAACATTTGATGAAGTTAAAGGAGGAAGAAGCTGACTCGGAGGTTCCCATTACGCTTAACCATGTCAAAGCCGTACTCTCGGTAATGAAATAGTTTCAGTTTTAATACTTTTTACAATATAAACTTTTGAGGATAGCATATTCTTGGAACTATGTAGATTATATATAGAACGATTAGAATAATCTGAACACCAAAGACTGACTTAATCAAAGTGGTTGTTATATATGTGAAGGATATGGTACTTGGTGGTACAGATACAACGACCAACACGATAGAGTTTGCGATGGCCGAACTAATAAGAAACCCAAAGTTGATGAAGAGAGCGCAACAAGAACTAGACGATGTTGTAGGCAAAGACAACATAGTTGAAGAATCACACATCACTAGACTTTCTTACATAGTAGCCATTATGAAAGAAACACTTAGACTCTATCCAACCATTCCTTTGCTAGTCCCTCATTGTCCGGCTGAAACCGCGGTTGTTGGCGGATACAGCATCCCTAAAAACACTAAGACCTTCATCAATGTTTGGTCTATTCAGAGAGACCCAAATGTGTGGGATAACCCGAATGAGTTTTGTCCCGGGAGGTTTCTTGATAAGAAGGCTTGTGATTTCAGTGGAACAGATTATAGGTTTCTTCCATTTGGATCTGGAAGGAGAATGTGCGCGGGTATAGCGCTTGCTGAGATGATGGTTTTGTACACTCTCGCGACGCTATTGCATTCGTTTGATTGGAAAATTCCTGAAGGTCACGTGTTGGACTTGGAAGAGAAGTTTGGGGTTGTCCTCAAGCTCAAGACCCCTCTAGTCGTCTTGCCTGTTCCAAGGTTATCCAATCATAATCTTTATTTATAAATGCTAAAACCGTTATATTTTTGTTTTAAGGTTATAAATATTGTTATATTGTTGCTAATATATAATACATAAAATTATCCGGGTTAAAATTAAATGCTAAAGTTTTTAATATGGCCATCTTGAATGAGACTAAGAGTAAAAAGTCGCAAGTTCCGGTACCAAAGACGAGGGAACTAAACTAGCATATTTTTCTAAACTGAAAAGTTTCAATCCCCTTCGGTTTTTGTTAAACAAAAAAATAATATTATATCTTTATTTTTTTGAGAAATACCCTCAAATATAAACCATACAAATATTATTGAGAATTGGCCTATTTTGGCGCAACAAATTATATTCCATACAAATATTATTTTCCTCAGTTTTATTTAAAATGAAAATTGAATATTTATTGTGCATCCAATAAAATATTGGGTACTTGTCTTATATACCATGAAAATGCATTATAAGTTTTACTTTCTAAAAGTACCACTAAAATAATTTATTTTCTAAAAATACCGCAAAACTAAAACTAATTTTTTTAACATTCAAAACTAAATTCTAAATCCTAAACACTAAAACTTACCCCTAAAACTATACACTAACTATAAATAGTCAACCCAAATATTTTAAAAAATAATTCTATACCTTTAAAAATCAACTTTTTATATTTATGGTATTTTTGGAAAAATAAAATTTTTGTGGTAATCTTTAAAATAAAAACAAATTGTGATTTTTTACGAAAAAAAACTAAAATGATGGCATCCAAGAGAATTTCTCTAAAAATTTTTGAGATCCATATTGTTTCCTCATATACATGTACACAGTATACCACAATTTCTGAAATTGTATTTTACGATGTACACAAAACAATTATGACGATTTTTGCTTAGTTCCATAAAATTGTGATACAGTCTATCAATGAATCTTACTGCACAAACTCTCTATTCTTGACAACCAAATAGATTTTGTTTTGTTGTATGGCCTCAAAATTTTGGTCCCAAAGAGATATATTATCATTTTTAATCTTACACACACAAAAAAAAAAAAGATTTTTTCATTTTTCATGACTATAGACAAAAATTTAATATGATAAAAATTATTTCATCAGCTCAAATGCTATCAATTTATTGTCTAAAGTCTTCTGCTCTGTATCGCTCACCGTATATAAATACCGTAAAAATGAATAATTTCACTATTTTATTTTTTGATGTTTTAATCAAGAGTAAATTATTTAGCCATAGAATATCTATTTTCATCAGTTTTACCTAAAATTAAATTTTAAAAATTATTTTGCATCCAATTTTTCTAGATCTGATATAGTTTCCTAATATATATGTATACTAAAAATTACAAAATTGTATTTTACGTTGTACACACACACAAAATTATGACGATTATTGTATAGTCTCTATCAATGAATCATACCTTTAATCTACGGTAAAGGGACACACACACACACTACACGAACTCTCTAATCTTGATGGTCCAAATGGATTTTGTTTTGTCAGAATAGCTTCAAAATATATTCATCTTTTTACCTTGACCAAAAAAAAAAGATAAATATCATTTTTTCATACAAAAAAAGAATTTACAACTAGTTATATCATCCGTTCAAATGTTACCAATTTATCCTCTTAAGCCCTTCAAGTCCTCTACCGTATATAATACCGTGAAGATGAACAATGCTGTACCTAAGATCGTAACCGTATAATACCATTAAAGGACACTACCAACAACTCAAGTCCATCTCATAACTTCGACAAATAGTAAAAGATGTTTCCCATTTCAACTCTCTTTACCGACAAGACAATTTTTATTAGTGTCCAACCTTACGCAACTCTAGTTCTCATCGCCATCTTATCGATTCTATGGTACTTCTTGAAACGCTCGCCGCATCCACCTCTGCCGCCTGGACCGCGTGGGCTACCAGTTGTCGGCAACCTCCCGTTTCTTGACCCGGATCTTCACACATACTTCACAAACCTCGCTCAACGTTACGGTCCAATCTTTAAACTCAATCTTGGCTCAAAACTAACCGTCGTGGTCAACTCTCCAGCACTAGCTCGAGAGATCTTGAAAGATCAAGACACCAATTTCTCAAACCATGACGTCCCTCTCACGGCTCGAGCCCTTACTTATGGCGGTCTCAACATTGTTTGGTTACCATACGGTACCGAATGGAGAATGCTTAGAAAAGTTTGCGTTCACAAGCTTCTAAACCGCAAAAATTTGGATTCTTTCTCCGAGCTTCGACGCAAAGAAGTCCGGGAAAGAACAAGATATTTGTACCAGAAAAGTCAAGAAGAATCACCGGTGAACGTAGGAGACCAGCTCTTTTTGACGATGATGAATCTCACGATGAATATGTTATGGGGAGGTTCGGTAAAAGCAGAGGAAATGGAGAGTGTTGGAACAGAGTTTAAAGGAGTTATTGCTGAAATAACTAGGCTTTTGGGAGAACCTAATGTTTCTGATTTTTTCCCAATATTAGCTAGATTCGATCTTCAAGGTCTTGTGAAGAAGATGCATGTGTGTGCTCGAGAGCTCGATGCGATATTTAATGGAGCTATCGAGAAGATGCAGCGACTAAGAAGTAGGGATGGTGATGATGGTGAATGTAAAGACTTTTTGCAACATTTGATGAAGTTAAAGGAGGAGGAAGCTGACTCGGAGGTTCCCATTACGCTTAACCATGTCAAAGCCGTACTCTCGGTAATGAAATAGTTTCAGTTTTACAATATAAACTTTTAAGGATAGCATATTCTTGGAAGCTATGTAGATTATATATAGAACGATTAGAAAAATCTGAACACCAAGGACTGACTTAATCAAAGTGGTTGTTAAATATGTGAAGGATATGGTACTTGGTGGTACAGATACAACGACGAACACGATAGAGTTTGCGATGGCCGAACTAATAAGAAACCCAGAGTTGATGAAGAGAGCGCAACAAGAACTAGACGATGTTGTAGGCAAAGACAACATAGTTGAAGAATCACACATTACTAGACTTCCTTACATAGTAGCCATTATGAAAGAAACACTTAGACTTTATCCAACCATTCCTTTGCTAGTCCCTCATCGTCCGACTGAAACAGCGATTGTGGGCGGCTACACCATCCCTAAAAACACAAAAATCTTCATCAATGCTTGGTCTATTCAGAGAGACCCACATGTGTGGGGTAACCCGACTAAGTTTTGTCCTGAGAGGTTTCTTGATAATAATTCTTGTGATTTCACTAGAACCGATTATAGGTTCTTTCCATTTGGATCTGGAAGGAGAATTTGTGCGGGTATAGCACTCGCCGAGAGGATGGTTTTGTACACTCTTGCGACGCTATTGCATTCGTTCGACTGGAAGATTCCTGAGGGTCACGTGTTGGACTTGGAAGAGAAGTTTGGAATAGTCTTGAAGCTCAAGACCCCTCTTGTCGCCTTGCCTGTTCCGAGGTTATCCAATTTGAATCTTTATTTATAAAAGGTAAAACCCTTATATTTCCATAAAAGGTAAGAAGATTGTAAAATTGTTATAACTAATATACAACAACAAAAAATTACACTGTTTTTTGGGGGTAAAAGTACAATGCATTTTTTTTTCTTGTTTTAGTACAATGCATTTTTGAACTATTTAGTTGCTATATAAGTTTGTTTTGAAAATTAAAAATTGGTTTCCATTAACACAAAATCTTATAATTAGTTTTACTAAATACTAGGATCAGACCTACACTACAACGCAAAGAGAATATTTACTGATATATAATATAATTTGAAATAGAAATAGTAATTTACATAAAATATTGTATTTGTAAAAAACTAATAATATAAAGTATACATAGTTGCAAAAATACGGCATGAAAGGTGTGGCATAAATAAATGAAACCGCTTGAATGTAATTAAAGACTTTGAAAATTTGAAGAGGTTAAGAACATTGTCCATGTCCGTTCACTTCCAATACTAATCTTGAAAGCAGCTGGATGTTGAGGTCCAAAATTGGATTTAAAATTTTTGATATGCCTTTCCCTAGTCGAAATCTGAAAGAGATGATTCTCTGAGATCTTCCCAATTACTTGCGTCTACCTTTAAGCTACTAAATGTGTATACATATCAGCTGTTTTTGTTGAAATCATATCTATACCCTATTTGACATCTAAATAAGTCATAGAATCATATACAGACGAACATATCATATTCACCTTTCAAAACCAAATAATTGTACACAACTTTGAGTTTCAAATGCTTTTAATTAAGAGAGTTTGTTTAATTTTACCTCACAAGAGCAGACACAGTAAATTATATTATTTGAAACATAATACAATTTCCACTATTTTTATTTTTTGATGTATTTATCAAGAGTAAATTATTTAGCCATAGAATATCCATTTTCATCAGTTTTAAAACCTAAAACCTAGAAATATCCATTTTCATCAGTAAATTTACCTAAAATTAAATTTTTAATAATTTTTTTGCATCTAATTTTTCTAAATCTGGTATAGTTTCCTAATATATATGTATACTAAAAATTACAAAATTGTATTTTACGTTGTACACACACACAAAATTATGACGATTGTTGTTTTTTTTTTGTTCAAAGACAATTATTGTTTAGTTCCTCAAAATTACGATATATAGTATCTATCAATGAATCTTGAGGGTCCAAATGGATTTTGTTTTGTCAAAATCGCTTCAAAATATATTCATTTTTTACCTTGACAAAATAAAATAAAAAAGAAGATAATATCATTTTTTCATGCAAAAAAAAAAACAATTTAAAACTAGTTATATCATCCGTTCAAATGTTATCAATTTATCCTCTTAAGCCCCTCAAGTCCTCTACCGTATATAATACGGTGAAGATGAATAATGATGTACCTAAGATCGTAACCGTATAAAATACCATTAAGGGATCGACACCAACAAATGTAAAAGATGTTTTCCATTTCAACTCTCTTCACCGACAAGACAATTTTTGTTAGTGTCCAGCCTTACGTAACTCTAGTTCTCATCGCCATCTTATCGATTCTATGGTACTTCTTGAAACGCTCACCGCATCCATCTCTGCCGCCTGGACCGCGAGGGCTACCTATCGTCGGGAACCTTCCCTTTCTTGACCCGGATCTTCACACATACTTCACAAACCTCGCTCAACGTTACGGTCCAATCTTTAAACTCAATCTTGGCTCAAAACTAACCGTCGTGGTCAACTCTCCAGCACTAGCTCGAGAGATCTTGAAAGACCAAGACATCAATTTCGCAAACCATGACGTCCCTCTCACGGCCCGAGCCGTTACTTATGGCGGTCTCGACATTGTTTGGTTACCATACGGTGCCGAATGGAGGATGCTTAGAAAAGTTTGCGTTCTCAAGCTTCTTAACCGCAAAAATTTGGATTCTTTTTACGAGCTTCGGCGAAAAGAAGTCCGGGAAAGAACGAGATATATGTACCAGAAAGGTCAAGAAGAATCACCAGTGAACGTCGGAGACCAGATCTTTTTGACAATGATGAATCTCATGATGAATATGTTGTGGGGAGGTTCGGTTAAAGCAGAGGAAATGGAGAGTGTTGGAACAGAGTTTAAAGGAGTTATTGCTGAAATAACTAGGCTTTTGGGAGAGCCTAATGTTTCTGATTTTTTCCCAATGCTAGCTAGATTCGATCTTCAAGGTCATGTGAAGAAGATGCATGTGTGTGCTCGAGAGCTTAATGCGATACTTGATAGAGCCATCGAGCAGATGCAACGACTAAGAAGTAGGGATAATGATGATGGTGAATGTAAAGACTTTTTGCAACATTTGATGAAGTTAAAGGAGGAAGAAGCTGACTCCAAGGTTCCCATTACGCTTAACCATGTCAAAGCCGTACTTGTGGTAATTAAATATTTTTATTTTTCGTACTTAAGACTATATACTACGGGAGGATGGCATATTAATGCAAGCTATGCAAGATTAGTCTTTAAATATTCTGGTGGAAAAAGAAAAATGTTTATCTGTTCCTGAGAACTAATGACTTAATCCATTGTTTGTTATATATATGTTGTGAAGGATTTGGTTGTTGGTGGTACGGATACATCGACCAACACGATAGAGTTTGCGATGGCCGAACTAATAAGCAACCCGGAGTTGATGAAGAGAGTGCAACAAGAGCTAGACGAAGTTGTAGGAAAAGACAACATAGTTGAAGAATCACACATCACTAGACTTCCTTACATAGTAGCCATTATGAAAGAAACACTTAGACTTTATCCAACCATTCCTTTGCTAGTCCCTCATCGTCCGACTGAAACCGCGGTTGTGGGCGGCTACACCATCCCTAAAAACACGAAGATCTTCATCAATGCTTGGTCTATTCAGAGAGACCCACATGTGTGGGATAATCCGACTAAGTTTTGTCCTGAGAGGTTTCTTGATAATAACTCTTGTGATTTCACTGGAACAGATTATAGCTTTCTTCCATTTGGATCTGGAAGGAGAATTTGCGCTGGTATAGCACTTGCCGAGAGGATGGTTTTGTACACTCTCGCAACGCTGTTGCATTCGTTCGATTGGAAAATTCCAGAAGGTCACGTGTTGAGTTTGGAAGAGAAGTTTGGAATTGTTTTGAAGCTCAAGAACCCTCTTATTGTCTTACCTGTTCCGAGGTTGTCGAATTCGAATCTTTATTTGTAAAGGCTTAAGTCATTATATGTTCTTAAAATGTAAAAGAATGTACGTCAAACATCGGTTTCCATAGAGAGGAAAATTACTGAACAAGGACCACTTGTTTTACTAAATCTTGATGGATATCAAGTTGCTGTGTATTCCAATGTTGTTCTATGTGGTATATTATAACTCACATGATGCGTGGACCGTATTGCTCTAGATCAAACAATCAAAGATTTTTTTCTTGATTATATTATAATGGATAATTAATATGATGACGCATTACAGTAACATTATTAGGTGATATAAAGAAAAGAACCAAACATACTAGACTTAGATGTAGAACCGGCCATGAATACAAGCGAGCCAATCCAAAATTTGCAGCCATCTATAAATATGCTAAATACATTTTTAAATACATTAGTTAGTTATTGACTCTGTGGAGGTGTAATTGTGTAAAGAGTAGGAGGTTAACCTAATTTATTGGCACAAAACATTTTTCAGAGCCGATTCTGCCTATTTGTTAAGAATTGCCAAAAACATTAATAAGATGATAAGATATAGCATGTGAAATTAGTAATATTTCCTTATTTTAAGTCATATCCACTAAATGTTTGAATTATAGAGGTGTCGTACCAATATAATCAGTTGCAGAGAAAATTATTTCTTATGAATTATTTATCATAATTGCGTATAATACAGGTAACTGAATAATCCTCGATTACATCGAACATTTCTAATAATTATATAATCCAAGGACTATATCCACAAAAAAAAAAATTTGAATGATTTCAACATAAAAAAAAAAGACAACAAAATAAAATTAAAAATAATATCTATGAAAAATGACAAAAATAATATAAAACAATATCTACTAAAAAATAAAGTACTCTAAATACATTGGGAATTACTATATAGTCCCAACAAAAATTAAATACGATGAAACAATAAACTATCATTAAATAACACTTTCCTTTTCTTTGATCTTCATAGCGTGCAAAAAAAAAAATGTCTCTGTTTACAAATCTCTTCCCCGAGAACACAATCAATATCACACCTTACTCAATTCTTGTTCTCATCGCCATCTTCTCGATTCTATGGTACCTCTCGAAACGCTCGCCACGACCGCCTCTACCGCCTGGACCAAGAGGGCTACCTTTAGTCGGGAACCTACCGTTTCTTGACCCGGACCTTCACACCTACTTTGCAAACCTAGCTCAAAAACACGGTCCAATCTTTAAACTCAATCTTGGCTCGAAACTAACCGTCGTGGTCGATTCTCCATCGTTGGCTCGAGAGATCTTGAAAGATCAAGATATCAATTTCTCAAACCGAGACGTCCCCATCACTGGCCGAGCCGCTACATATGGCGGTATTGATATCGTTTGGTCACCATACGGCGCTGAATGGAGACAGCTTAGAAAAGTATGCGTTCTCAAACTCCTTAGCCGCAAGACTTTGGATTCTTTCTACGAGCTCCGGCGCAAAGAAGTCAGGGAAAGAACGAGGTATCTATACGAGCAAGGTCAAGAAGGATCACATGTGAACGTAGGAGATCAATTGTTTTTGACGATGATGAATCTGACGATGAATATGTTATGGGGAGGGTCGGTGGAAACAGAGATGATGGAGAGTATTGGAACAGAGTTTAAAGGAGTTATCTCTGAGATAACTAGGCTTTTGGCTGAGCCTAATGTTTCTGATTTTTTCCCGTGGCTAGCGAGATTCGATCTTCAAGGGCTTGTGAAGAAGATGCGTGTGTGTGCTGGAGAGCTCGATGCGGTACTTGATCGAGCCATCGAGCAGATGCAAAGGCTAAAAGGAAGAGATGCTCATGATGGTGAAAGCAAAGACTTCTTGCAATATTTGATGAAATTAAAGGAGCAAGAAAGTGACTCCGAGGTTTCCATTACGGCTAACCATGTCAAAGCCGTACTCACGGTAATAAATTAATGGTTTTATTTATATAATTTTAGGATATATATATTGGGTAGAATAGCATATTTATGGAAGTTTCATGATATAGAGACTTGATTTGAAATCAGACTAGATAAATATAGAGATTGTAGATATTTGTTAGTTTGTGAAAATTGATTTGATCATTAGTGATATTGTTTATGTATGAAGGATATGGTGGTTGGTGGCACAGACACATCAACGAACACGATAGAGTTTGCTATGGCCGAGCTAATGAGCAACCCGGAGCTGATGAAAAGAGCACAACAGGAGCTAGACGAAGTTGTAGGCAAAGACAAGATTGTTGAAGAATCACATATCACTAGTCTTCCTTACATATCAGCCATTATGAAGGAAACACTTAGGCTCCACCCGACCCTTCCTTTGTTAGTCCCTCACCGTCCTGCTGAATCCGCCGTGGTGGGTGGCTACACTATCCCTAAAGACAGTAAGATCTTTGTCAATGTTTGGTCTATTCAGAGAGATCCAAACATGTGGGAGAACCCAACAGAGTTTCGTCCAGAAAGATTTTTTGATAACAACACTTGTGATTTTACCGGAACCAACTATAGCTATTTTCCGTTTGGATCTGGCCGGAGAATTTGCGCCGGTGTAGCACTCGGCGAGAGGATGGTTTTGTACACTCTGGCGACATTATTACACTCTTTTGATTGGAAGATAGCCGAAGGAAAAGTGTTGGATTTGCAAGAGCAATTTGGTATTGTCTTAAAACTCAAGACCGCTCTTGTTGCCTTGCCCATTCCGAGATTGTCCGATTCCAATCTTTATCTATAAAGTCGAAGATTGTTGATTTGTTACATTTGGAATGTAGCAGTTCTTATACCATACAAAATAAATTCTTACTTGTTATTTGGGGTACAAAAAGTATAATGCATTTGAAGAGGTTTGTAATTGTCATATATATATAGGTTTAACGAAAAGCAAACATGAGTTCCGCTACGAAAAGATTAAAGAGCATAGTTATTCATTAAGAGTGGTTATACTACATATTAGTTTCATATCATTCGGATTTTGTTTATAGTTGGACTTGCATAACTACAGTCTAAACATGGTGTGGTACTGTGGTTCAATGATAATTTATTAATTACTAAAATAGATTATAGAAAACTACTTAATTACGTATCATCATCCCAAAGATTGTAGAAAACTAATCATGGATTCTCTTTCTATATTAGATCATTGATCAGTACAATTACTCGCCAAATTTCCTCAAAATGTTAATTTTATTAGGTAACTAGTCGGTTGCCCGCGCTACGCGCGCGAGTTTATTATATTGTTTATGAGTAATTCGTTCGTATCTTATTTCCTACTTATTTTTTTCACTATACTATACTTTACTTTTTAAAACTTAAATTGTGTTTGTATAGAAAAACTATTGAGTTTTAGCTTCATTAGTCGTTGAGAAATTAAGTGTGTATAGTATAAGTCGAAGTGTGGGCGTAAATGTAAGTGCGGTTGAGAATCATTGAGAAACGTGTGCTATTACCAAATATAGATCTAGATGTTAATATTTTGGGCCCTTTTATATGTTGACATGAAATTTGAACATGATTTGTGGGTTTCGGGCGGATTGTTGTATTTTTAATTGTTTACATTATCTCTTTATATATTGTCATAATTTATTATTTTTTGTTTTACGTTTTCCTTTTTTGGATTTGTCGTACTTTATATCTCGTAATGATCATTTATATATTATTATATATTTTTCTGATTTTATGTTTTATATATTTTTTTGTTTTTTCATATGGAACAATTTTAAAATTTAACATATTAGTCATTTACTTTATATTTAGTTTATTTCATTTAATAATGTT
>NW_006238918.1:14138867-14195544 GCF_000375325.1 Capsella rubella | reverse complement strand
ATTAGTTTAACATATGTGTTGTATTGGAAACAAATAGTTAAATTCATATTGAAAACTTTTAAAGAAATATTATTTTTATTTTTACCTTTTTATATGTTTATAAAAAATAAGAATTCATGTTTCGGTCCGACTTATCTCACTTATGTTAGAAAATTTTTTGAGACATAAATTAGATAGATTTATATTCTCAAAATTTCTTACTTTTTGTTTTATTCCCGTTAAATCCCATTATATTTAGGTTTACATTGTGTAAATATAATCATATATATATTTTAAATATTCACTAAAAATTATAATCTATTATTTATATATTTGTTAGTATAATCGATAATTAGTAAGTTTTTTTTAACTCTTAATCAATTATCTTTTTTAGTTTTATAATGTATAATATAAAACAAATCCTTTCATATTCATTTTGGAAAAACTTATTTACGTAGGTTTAAATATTAAAATTAAATGATAAAATGGTATAATTAATTTTAAAAATTAAATAATAAAATGAGGTAGATGATGATGTGGCTTAAGAAGAATAGAGAAAAGTTAACTTTATATATATAGATTAAGAAAAGGACGCCTACATTTATGTGTAAACATGTAACAAACAATGTGATAAGAGTGAAATGTATGATATAAAAAAGTTATTTATTTTGTATATTTACCAGATGTGAGCTTTTCGGAGACACCATAATATGCGATCAGATGTAGTTAAGCCAACCACGGTGTTCACCGTGCTAGGTCTATGAAAACTACGACTGCGGATAAAAATATACTAGTGGTCTAACATTTTACTAACTTAGATAGGAACTTTATACTTGCATCCCACAAATATGGCAGCAGATGATTATAAACAATGAAAATATTTTATTTTTTATAAATAATTAATATTTCGTTGAATAGATTATTTCGATTTTAATTATTTGATTCCAAATTATCCTTTCTAATTGAATTTAAACACATTCTACACATAATTTCAATAGTAATTAAAGTATATGAATGATTAATTTGAACATTTTTTAATTTGTACTTCTTTTCTAATTTAATTAAATTAAGATATTGTACTATAATAATAAAATATGTTATTTCATTGTAAATTTGTAAGTACTTAGAAACTTTTATTGCAAATTTTTTTTTTCTTTTAGAGAACTTAAATTTTCCTAAATTTTACACGCAAAACTTGTTCAGCAACGAATATTGTCACCAAAACGTGAAATCTTTGTCCTAAAATTTTCTAAAAATTCAAATGCTAATATGTTATGGGTGAGTAAAACATACTACTATCTTCACAAATTAAGATATCAAAAGTATTGTTCTATATCTAGGAGGCAAAGTGGCCCTCCTTGGCAACGTTGGCACTATGTGTCCGTAGTCGACACTATGAGTAAACTTAGACGCTAAAATTTTAAACCCATAAAAACAATGTTTGGACATAAATAGTACCATGATTTATGGAAGATACAAAAGTGGTTATATCATTATTTTGTACTTTACTCTTCTCAAGCAGAAACAGATTGAACTCCACAAACCGGAAGGTCGTGCTCGTAGTTCGGAGCGGCCCTTAGGATTGGATTACGCTCGAAAAAATTTGTGGGCTTCAAGTCGAAACTCGAAGAAACTGTGGGCATTATCGGAAAATCCTCTTGACATGGAATGTGATGGAAGCCAAGTGTGTACCACACAACTATGTCCTTGTTCTCTATGTCTCTATCCCTGCATGACACCAATAATGCAAAAAAATTAGACAATCGAATGTTAAGTAACTTAAGTTGTTAACTATATAATAATATATTAATAATTATAATTTCGAAATTAATCACCTGTCTGACCAAACTGCAAGAGTATCATCACCATGGCTTTGGTAAGTGAACAAGCCACCAGCCCATTGCTCGGACTTATTGTAAGGAGTGACCCAAATTTGGTTATTAGTAAAAGCTCCTCTCTTCTGCGGCGGGTCATCATGGTCAAGCAAACTAGCAGCTGTGGCTCGAGGCACGACCTTGTAGCCCGTCGGGTTACCAACCCGAGTGGTTTTACCAGAGTTGATAACATGGTATTCTGATGGATCGTACAAGCTAAGCTTGATCTGACCATCCTTTTCAGTTTTAGCAATGTTCCTTACAGCTTTCAGGTAACTCTTCCTCGGTGACTCACCTGGTTCGGTCTCTTGCCTCTTGAGGTTCACTTTAACAAACGAGTTGTCCGGGCCATCCACGTCAAGATCGAGGTAAAAAGTGACGTAGTGATCATGAATTACTCCGATTACATTTTCAGACAGAAGCGTGCCGTGAAGCTCTTCTTCATTACCGTCTTTATCTTTCTCCACTTGGTTCTTGTTTTGATATGTTGTCCCTTTCACCATTAAAATTCCACTAAGCCCGACCTGTCATTATCAACTACATTAACAATAGTGGCGTGACAAGAAAATTGCAAATATTCATTATTCCCACGGAATCCTATGGAATCTTTTATATTTTGGAAAGTGGTATAAAGTAAAGTACCTTAGCTTTGATAAGTCCATCAGTTTGGAACTCGTAATCAATGATGTAATCATAGTTACCTACCGAAGCTACCATTCGTACCACAAGCGTCACTTTTGGTCTCACTTCCCTTATCTACTAATTCAAAATTGTAGTAATTAACATTATCACTCTTTTTATAAAACTTTGTTCTATGTAATTATAAAAACACTAACCGGTAAGCCTGTGATGGGGCTTTCGGAGTGACGCCACCCAATATCTCCGGCGTAGCTCTCAAATATACAAACCATGTTTTCTCTCACAAACGGTGTTCCGTCAGCAGCCGCGAATATTCCGTCCATATAAACGGCGTTTCTTGGACAATCGTTAAGGGGTACAAGTGGCATGGCTTGTAACCCGAATCCATACTCACCAGCGTCCATGTAAGTCTTAAAGTACCACGCGTCCGAAGGATCCATGTACGGAACAAAAAGCTCCGACACGAACCCTTTGTACATAACATCACGTGTCTCTTGAGTATCCGGATCATGCACCCTGACCCGTGATAAAACCACACCTGCTCTCGGGTCTGGTTTTAGATGAAATTCCCAGTTTGCCCATTTAACCATATGGTTGTCCTCAATGACAAAGCTTGGACCACGTGGCTGCTCTATTGATATCGGGTTTAGAACTCGGGTTTTGCCCGTAGTCACGAGCTTTTCGAAGCGGTAATCAGTGTTGGTTGAACCCGGTATGGGTATAGCCCGACCCGTATCGGATATCTCGATCACTTGCTTCGTATCTAAATCGATAAGTATAGTCAAACCTTCGATAGGTCGCATGTAGAAGTTGGCAGTGCCTTGAGTCAAGAAACACTGACTTTTAATTACCCTCACGTTCTCTTCTTTATTACCAAACCAACCACATGAGATCGGAAAACAAATCACGTCCGTTAGATTAACTCCACGAGAAAGAATCGTACGGTTGAAATCCGCGTTTGAGAACGGTACAACTGTGATATCGTTCATCTCTTCTATAGTCATCATCGGGTAACCAGAAACATTAACGGGGCTGTTCTCTGACTCCACCCGACCCGTAGATATGTCAACGGTGAGCACGTGCGTGTCGAGGCCAACACGTGCGATGACTGAAGCTTTCCTCGGAGGGAGAGGGTTACCTTTTTCCCAAAGACGTACAAGATTCTTGTCAGGCTCTTCAAGAACGACGGTGTGGAGAGCGTGAGGTGTACCGGAGGTGAAGAGAGCATGAGAGAAGAGTATTGATCGGACTTTGTTGATCTCCATGACCGTGAGCGGGTCTAGAGGATGGTTTGGTGTGTCGGACGCATGGTCATGATGGTTTTTAGTCTTTGGTTTAGGATCGTGTTTAGGTTCTTGTTTGTTGAAAAGAAAGTTTCTAGAAGCGCAAAGAGGTGAAAAGGAAGCATCGGTGCAATCAAGAAGCCTCGTTGGCCTGTGAGAGAAGTTAGTGGACGTGAAAGAGATGATTAAACCGGCCGTGACTATGAGAAAAATTAACCGGAAAAAAGCTTTTTGTTCCATGTCAGGTTCTTTTTATGTTTTTGTTTTGTTGCTTTGGTGAGTGAAGATCGTAGGAGTTATCGTATTATATAGAAGTAGAGTAACTAGTGAGCTTAACTTAAGTACGTCACTCCCCTCATAGAGTCATAGCACAAAGATATATACAAATCATTCCGAAATAAATATCTTCAACATGCTTTATAGTTTTTATAAGAAAAAATAAAAAGTTGTGTACACGAATCATAAGGAATCTTATCTCTTTGACATTGAAAAAATGGAGAAGTGAACATTTGTCCACTCCTAGAAACCTACAATGCTACATGCGTATATGTACGTAAGGTTCTAACGCCTTTGACGGAACTAGATTATATTTTCTTGGTTTAGGATTCTCTTTGTTGTTTTATTTACAAAGAATCGTCGGATTTTTTAAAATTCAAGGTTGTTCTGTTTTGTGATTTTACTTTTTTTTTTTTGTGTGGTTTTATTATCTCTCATTAGTTCATTATTTTGATTGTGTCGTATAGTAGACTCAATAGTTTTCCCAACATATCCTATTCTCATGCTTGATTGCATCTCACTTCTCACATCTCACATGCAAGTTATACAATACTAGAATTCCTTTAAAGTCAAATCATGCTGAACGAACTTATAAAGAAACCAAACAAGTGAGTTGTTTTTTTGGTTTTGGTCGACCAACGAATTGTAGGATTCCTGTTTTTAATTATAATCAGTTATTTGATGGCTTTTCTTTTGACAACGTTTTTCATTATAGTATTTTGATTTGATTTGATTTGATTTTTTTTCTTTTAAATGTTTTTTATATCATATACCATATATAATTTTTCGAAAAATATAATATTGGCAGTCGTATATACGGTCTGAAGAATGATGAAGGCCCAAGGGGCTCATGATGTCGACTGAAAAATCCAACAGAAGCCCATTTTTGTCAATATGTTGTGATGAATATGTCATATGTGC
This sequence comes from Capsella rubella, assembly GCF_000375325.1. Taxonomy (NCBI): domain Eukaryota; kingdom Viridiplantae; phylum Streptophyta; class Magnoliopsida; order Brassicales; family Brassicaceae; genus Capsella; species Capsella rubella. Next base: position 14,190,572 of record NW_006238918.1, on the reverse strand, counting down.
GTTCGGTTGACAATGGCATCATATATGCATCAGTGCATGCATGACTAATGTGACGTACGTTGAAATGAGATTCATTGAGCATTCACGATGTGAGCTTTACAAATGGTGTTATGAGCTGAGAGTGATGAAAAGACTGGATCTCTTCTAGATGAAATAGAAGCAATATATTTTAGTGTAAGCTCAAAGAATTTAGAAGCATATTATCAAATATCAATATTAAGTCTCTAATCTCTATAATTGTTAGTTTACTTGGGTCTAAACAGGACAGTACTGAAGATTTCCAGAAAAGTATGTATGTTAATTAATTTATCTCTTCATGGCTCCAAATCACATCCCACATTGTTTATACCAAATTTGTTGTTGTTATTAACATTATTAAAAACAAATCAAATACTACTTTACTGGTATAAATTTGAAGTAACCTTGCCAAAAAATGTGTTTACAAATATAACTCCACACAAACGTAATCTACTATAAAACTCATATCAAACTTCATTTTTGAAATCAATCTCGCAAGTACGTGAGAGTCCGAATCCAGTTTTAGTTAATTGCCCACAATTCTTTGAGATTAACATTCCGGTTTGAATTGGACATGTTATACTAATTTTGCGCTAAAAGGTTTTGGTGTGGGAGTTGATATTTCACTAACACCGCACAGTAAAATATCTTGTATTCTTATTATTACTTGATTTAAAGTTGTACCATGGATCTATATATATAACAAGATCCAAAAGTTGGACAATTATTTCGTTGGTTCTTCATTCTTCTTAAGCAGAAACAGATCCGGCTCCGCAAACCGGAAGGTCATGTTCGAAATTCGGAGTAGCGCTAAGGATTGGATTTCTCTCAAAGAAATTGACTGGCTTCAGATCAAAACTCGAAGAAACTGTAGGCATTATCGGAAAATCTTCTTGACATGGAATGTGATGGAAGCCAAGTGTGTACCATACCACAATGTCCTTGTTCTCTATGTCTCTATCCCTGCATAACACCAATAATGCATTAAATAAAAAGAATGATTCTTAACTAAAGAACTATTAATTATAAATTTATAATGTAATCACCTGTTTGACCAAACCGCAAGAGTATCATCACCATGACTTTGGTAAGTGAACAAACCGCCAGCCCATTGCTCAGACTTGTTGTAGGGAGTGACCCAAATTTGGTTATTGGTAAAAGCTCCTCTCTTCTGCGGTAGATCATCACGGTCAAGTAGACTAGCTGCTGTGGCTCTAGGCACGACCTTGTAACCGGTCGGGTTACCAACCCGAGTGGTTTTACCAGAGTTGATAACATGGTATTCTGATGGATCGTACAAGCTAAGCTTGATCTGACCGTCCTTTTCGGTTTTCGCAGTGTTCTTAACCACATTCATGTAACTCTTCCTCGGTGACTCACCCGGCTCCGTCTGTTGCCTCTTAAGGTTCACTTTAACAAAGGAATTGTTCGGGCCATCCACGTCGAGGTCAAGGTAAAAAGTAACGTAGTGGTCGTGAATAACTCCAATTACATTTTCGGACAGAATCGTGCCGTAGAGCTCTTCTTCATTACCTTCTTTGTCTTTCTTCACTTGGTTCTTGTTCTTGTACGTTGTCCCTTTCACCATCAAGATTCCACTAAGCCCAACCTGTTGTGGATCGTACCCAAAAGAAAATATTTTCAAGATATATCAACGAAACTTTTTATAATCATTTTGGCAATAATGACATCTCAAAAATCGAAAGTACCTTAGCTCTCATTAGCCCATCAGTTTGGAACTCATAATCAATTATGTAATCGTAGTTACCCACTGAGGATACCATTCGTACCACTAGCGTCACCTTTGGTCTCACTTCCCTTAACGGCTACACAAATAAATCGTAAATAATACATTTATCTTACATTATGAACATGTGAGTAGCAGCATATTATTTAAGTATGTATACATGTCTTTATGCTTTTGACATAATATTTTTATGTAATAAGAAATACAAAACGTTCGTTAGAAATTTATTTATTTGTCTATGTAAATATCAATGTAGGCTTTTGTTCATTATACTATTTAAGAAATACCCTTTCAAATACTTGAATTTCTGTGAATTTGGAAAATTTATTATATTTATCAAATACAGAAATCATATAATGTATGGCAATATATTTATGAATTTAAAATTTGTAAACGTGTCTTTAGGTAAATATAATAGATACAAAAAAATTGATTAGGTAAGATCTGATTTTCCTATTTTTAACAAAGTTGGTCACCCAACCAAAAAAAGTGTAAAAAAACTTAAAACGTGATTTGGTATGTTAATGTCGCAGTGAAATTTTCAACACGTGATAATATTTAAATAAACAGAAAAGACAAAAGAAAAAAAAAAAAACTTACCGGCATGCCGGTGACGGGGTTCTCGGAGTGACGCCATCCAATATCGCCGGCGTACCTCTCAAACACACAAATCATATTCTCTCTCACATACGGCGTTCCGTCAGCCGCCGCGAATATTCCGTCCATATAAACGGCGTTTCTTGGACAATCGTTAAGCGGTTCAAGCGGCATTGCTTGTAACCCGAACCCGTACTCGCCTGCGTCCATATAAGTCTTGAAGTACCAAGCTTCCGATGGATCCATGTACGGAACAAAAAGCTCCGACACGAACCCTTTGTACATAACTTCACGTGACACTTCAGTGTCCGGATCATGCACCTTAACCGTGGATATAACCAAACCGGCTCTCGGGTCCGGTTTTAAGTGAAACTCCCAATTTGCCCATTTTACTAGATGGTTATCTTCGATTACGAAGCTTGGACCACGTGGCTGCTCGATTGAGATTGGATTAAGAGGTCTGGTTTTGTCCCGGTTTGGGAGATTTGAGAAACGGTAATCGGTATTGGTTGAACCGGGTATTGGTATAGACCGACCAGTATCGGTTGTCTCGAGTATTTGCTTTATGTCTAAATCGAAGAGTAGTGTTAAACCTTCGATAGGTCGCATGTAGAAATTAACCGTACCTTGAGTTGAGAAACATTGAATTTTAATTAACCTTCTGTTTCCTTCTTTATTATCAAACCAGCCACTAGAGATTGGGAAACAAATCACGTCCGTAAGATCAACTCCGCGGGATAGTATTGTACGGTTGAAATCTTCGTTTGTGAACGGTGCCCATGTGGCAGAAGCCATCTCTTCCAACGTCATAATCGGGTAACCGGGTGCATGAACCGGGCTATCCACTAAATCTACATAACTTGTAGATATGTCAACGGTGAGCACGTGCGAGTCGGCGCCAACACGTGCGATCACTGAGGCCTTTCTTGGTGGGAGTGTGGTTCCTTTTTCCCATTGTCGGACTAGGTTCTTGTCTGGCTCTTCAAGAACGATGGAGTGAAACGAGTGTGGTGCAGGGGAGGCGAAGAGGGCGTGAGAGGAGAGGATTGATCTGACTTTGTTGATCTCCATTACCGTGAGTGGGTCAAGAGGATGGTTTGGTGTGTCAGACACGTGGTCATGGTTTTTAGGTTTTGGTTTGGGAACGTTTTTAGTAATGGGTCGAGTTTTCTTGTTGAAAAGGAAGTTTCTTGAGGCGCAAAGAGGTGAAGAGGAAGAGTTGGTGCAGTACGTGGACGATGGCTCGTGAGAGAAGTTAGTGGAAGTGAGTAAGAGGATGAAACAAGCCGTGACAATGAGGAGAAACAAACCGGAACAGAGTTTTGGCTCCATGGTACTTGGTAGCTCTCTCTCTAGATCACAGTTGGTTTCAGGTTTGAGTAACGTGAGTGTAGTATTGTTTATTCATTTCATAACCTACTTAAATAGACCAAGACACTAGGATTGGTACTGTTACTGAGGAGGCTAAAACAAACAAGAAGAACGTTTATGATATTCTCAACTTGTAATCCAGGGGCCGGACACGTTGTTCAATGCTTCAGGGCAGTTGAATAATTGAATATGACCAAACACAACGACTTCAACAAATGTTGAGCACCAGTGCACTACAGTGATCAAGATCAACACATCCATTTTGTAAGATCCGGTTTGGTTTACGGTTACAAAACAGTACAAATTACAGTTTGTGATTTGGGTCATGCCTATAAAAGTAACATGGGGAAAAATCAAAAACCACCAATAGGGAAACGAAATGGGCTTATTAGAATATAGATAGGCTTGTGGATCGTGGCAACATAAGTGTGAGAAAGGCCCGTTAGTACTAAGGTGTTTCAATGATGATGACATAACCATGACTATTTTTGATGAATAAGTGATGACCAACACACTACAATATGAACTTATATTCTCATGAGCAATCAAAATATTTTCCTCAAGTCTTTATCAGTTATTGCTTCCAATGCATAAATCTGAATCTTCAGCACCTTATATTACACACACACACACACACACAAGACATATGTAATCTGTATTGCTTGGAAATGACTCTTTAGGAAGTGACTCATAAAAAAATATAGTTGAGTTGGTAGATTCTTTTTAGGTTTCATGTGAATTTGTTTTAACAACTTTTATCATTATGAAATCTAATACATGTTTTTTTTTCTATTTCTCCTCTCTATAGTCTCTACCATCGAAAAATTCGATTAACAAAAATATATCCCATAACGAAAGTATAATTAAGCTTCGGCTATAAAAAAATATTAAAAATGATCCTTAATCAATAGGAATAATTCTTACCAAAAAAAAAAAAAATCAATAGGAATAATAGTAATTAACCTCGCCAAGTTTCTAAGCAATCTTTCCTTTGACTTTAAATTTTCTTATCCCAATATATACTCTTTTATATTTTCTCTAATTTTATTTTCATGTGTGTGCAAAAACATATTGTGGTAACTGCTATAATGATAATCATTCAAAATCAAGTGTTCTTATTCGACATGTTGTAGTCAATCAAATAGATTACAAAATGGTTAGTTTATAATTCTTATTTCATTTTCAATTAAATGTATGTAAATGAGTGGATGGTTACTTAAGAGAAAAGAACAGAAATTAAATAAGAAGATGACTTGTTTTTTAATCCAAGTTAAAAGAGTACTCTGTTTCTAACAATGCACCATCATTATTGGTGGGATCTTAAAGGCTAAGATCCCCCGGTTTTTGCAAAGGAAAGATCCTATATTAGATCTTTCTTTTGCAAAAACCGGGAGATCTTAACCTCTAAGATCCCACCAATAATGCTGCTCTTTCGTTATGGGATATATTTTTGTTAATCGAATTTTTCGATGGTAGAGACTATAGAGAGGAGAAATAGAAAAAAAAACATGTATTAGATTTCATAATGATAAATCGTCAAAACTTGGAACTTTTTGGTTGAGAAAATATAGATACATATAACGTATCATTTAGGAATAAGATTATATCATATTTTATGACTTTTCGTTTTAGACTCCATTTGAGACTTTTAATGGTAAAAATCCATTCATGCATCACAATATTAATATCGGTTAAAATTGACTCATAATCTATAACGATGGTACATATATCAGAACTACAAGCAACACGTCTTTTAAATATTTTAGAATCTTGTGCAATAAATAAATTGTATGTGGCGTGAACGATGTTTTGGTAGTAAATGATTCCACTTCTTAGATATCTTAGCTCATAATAAGTTGATAAAATATCAATGCTTACTCAATTTTTAATATGTGATATTGTTATCCTAATAATTCGTATACTTTGTATATCATTTTTTAGATGAATTGTTCTTAAAGCTATACTATATGGCTAAGAATAGAAAGTGAGGAAAAAAAGATTAGAAGACATGAATTTTCGTCCAACGTTGAAACTAATAGTTAGGTGAAATATAACAATCATGTACTAAACTAAAGCAATAATTAGTTTGCATTACAAAATTAGTTCCGTCAAGAAAATAAAATTTTTAGAATTAAATTAGTATATTATTTCACTCATTTGTAAATGTGGAAATGATCAAGACATAGATGATTGCTTGTTAACTAAATCAAAAGCGATACAACTACTATTCATATTTCGGATGTCAAGAAAAACTACCATTTGTATTTCATTGGTATTTTGTATTTTAAAACTATTTGGTTTATCATTTATCATACTATTTATAACATAATATCTAAATCCCATTGACAAAGAGCATTACATAGCATTTCAATTACAAATAAACTTTAAGAAATTAAAACATTATGCACAAAAATTTCTCCATACACCTAACTATATGTTGTAATAATTTTAACAAATATAGTAGTGTTCTACTAAAGTCAGTAAAAAACCATAGCAAAAATATGTGCAAATTTTACAATAAACAAGCATGAGTATGTATCATTTTGTAATATTTTGTTTTTTATTCTAAATTATATATTGGGAAACAAAATCTTATAAATAATCCAATGACTGTATTAATGTTGATCATACAAATTGATTTTTTTTACCTCGCCAATCCATATTTCTAATAGTAGTATTGATATTTTAAAATTTTAGTTTAACATTAATGTTGAGCATGTCGAAGAAGCCTGGATTTTTATAAGAAGGACTAGATTCCGTCCCAGTAAAATAAAAGATTTTAGGAATATCATCATTTGGTGGGAATTAGTAAACATGGATCTACCATACGTTTAGTTTTTCCCATCTTGAACGAGTTTCTCCGTGCCAACAAATTTCATAACTCATTGAACATTGTAGCTTCTGTTGGCATTGCCATTGATCAATCTTTTTCGCACGACACCTTCAATACCACTATGCATGTGTGAAATAATAGTAAATAAGTAAAATAATTAAAAATATACGTAATAAAAGGTTATTAATTTAATTTTTTACTATAAGTTTTAGTAAGTAGTGGAATATAATAATTATTAATAATTAATAAAAAAGAAATATTAACAAAACTAACTAATTATTCATATTTTACCGTTACTTTTTTATTTTTTAACAAGTTTATCATCATTAATCATATTATTTTTTTGTTTTGATTGATTAATAGTAAATAGTAAAATATAAATATTTGATATTCACAAAAAAAAACAATATAAATATTCATATTTGATCATTATTTTTTTATAACTCTTTTATCATCATTTCGCGTATTTTTTGTTTTGTTTTGATCAATGTATAGTAATTAGTGTAATATAATTATTTGATATTAAAACATATACAGAAATGAAATATTAACAAAACTAATACCTACTTTAATATCTTTAAACTATTTTATTTTTATATATCGTTATATTTTCGGTTTTCATTACCGATAGAAACTTAGAACTAAATAGAAAATCTTTGTATATGAAACAATTAATATAGCATTTATAATATAGTATCTCAGAATCTGTGATCGTGTACAAATGTACATGCATAACATGATCAATAAAGAATGAGATAACAAAATACAGATGTCAACCGTCAACGATCTACAAACACGTTAACATTGAAAAAACCAAAAAAAAAAAATATATACATGAATCTAATTAATAAATAAATCTCTGACAGCTTTTGTTACCATCACTTAAAGATTGAACAAGAAAATTTATTTATATATAAACCTTTTTTCTGATTTTATCTTAATAAAGAAAAATAAAAAAATCAAATCGTCTCTTCTTCTTTCTTTCCCGGAAAATACTCAATTTTGACTTGCTCAATTTTGCTTCTTCAATCTCTCTTATACCCAACAACAACCCTAACCCTAAAATCTCTGAATTCTCCGGCGAAAATGTCACACCTTGATGATCTTCCTCCTACTCCCGGAAAGTACAAAACCGATAAAGTTCCGCCGTACTGGATTCTCCACCACCACCGTTACCTCCGTCTCTCGAAACTCACTCTTTGGGCTTCTCTCTTCCTCGCTCTCTTTCTCTTTTACCTAATCCTATCCCCTCCTCCGTCACCGTCTCGCCGGAATCTCAACGATTCTTCCTCCTCCGTATCCGCCGCCAAGTACGGCGGCTCTCACTGGGAGAAACAAGTCCGCAAATCCGCTCGTCCGAGGACTCACGGCGGTTTAACGGTTTTAGTCACCGGAGCATCTGGGTTCGTCGGTACTCACGTCTCGATCGCGTTGCGGAGACGCGGCGACGGTGTTCTGGGTCTTGACAATTTCAATCGGTACTACGATCCGAAGCTTAAACGAGCAAGACAAGGGCTTTTGGAACGATCAGGCGTGTTTGTTGTAGAAGGCGATATAAACGACGCCGTTTTGCTAAAGAAGCTCTTTGATGTTGTCCTCTTCACACATGTGATGCATCTCGCTGCTCAAGCTGGTGTGCGTTACGCAATGCAAAACCCAGGATCGTATGTGAACAGTAACATTGCTGGGTTTGTGAATCTGTTAGAAGTGTCTAAATCGGCGAATCCTCAGCCTGCGATTGTGTGGGCTTCGTCTAGCTCTGTTTATGGTCTCAATTCGAAAGTACCCTTTTCGGAGAAAGATCGAACGGATCAGCCGGCGAGTTTATACGCAGCGACGAAGAAAGCAGGTGAAGGAATTGCTCATACTTATAACCATATCTATGGTTTATCACTTACGGGTTTGAGGTTTTTCACTGTTTATGGACCTTGGGGTAGACCAGATATGGCGTATTTCTTCTTTACTAAGGATATTCTTAAAGGGAAGACGATTACTGTGTTTGAGTCTCCTGATAAAGGTAGTGTTGCTAGGGATTTCACTTACATTGATGATATTGTGAAAGGCTGTTTGGGTGCTTTAGATACTGCTGAAAAGAGTACTGGTAGTGGTGGGAAGAAGAAAGGTCCTGCTATGTTTAGGATTTATAATTTGGGGAATACTTCACCTGTTCCTGTTACTAAGCTTGTGACTATATTGGAGAAGCTTTTGAAGACGAAAGCTAAGAAAAAGATTATGCCTTTACCGAGGAATGGGGATGTCGAGTTCACTCATGCGAATATCACGTTAGCGCAAGCAGAGCTCGGGTATAAACCCACGGTTGATCTTGAGACAGGTCTGAAGAAGTTTGTGAAATGGTATATGGGTTTTTACACAGGCTCGTCGAAGAAGAAGAGTTCTTGGTGAAGTCTCTCTCTGTCTCTCTGCTATAGTCATGGTCTCTCTGTTTCTTCTTCTTGAATGTGGAGCATAAGTTTTTGGAACCGAGCACTTGCGTCGCGAGGAAAAATGGCTCCACTGTCAAGGGACAAACACTTTGTTCTCAACATAAAGGCTATTCACATATCTGCATTGTTTCTGTGTTGCTAGATTTTGCTTCATTTGATTTGTTAGTAGATTTTGAGCAATGTACAGCTTCATAACTTAGGTGTTTCAATTGTGGAAACTCAATTGTCTTCTCCATTATGTCTGAAGAATAAAGTAGATTGGATTTTGATGCATATACTCTATACTTCTATAGTATTTCAATCTATTTTGTCACCTTGTTTCTTTCTAAATCCAAAAACATATCTTTATCTTCTATATTCTGACCAAATTATGCATAGCTCTAAACACTTGATTAACCATGATGGTTTTGGAAGAACAAATCAATTCACTGCACTAAAATCAATCTCAGAGAACAAGAATCAATGAATGTTCTCTAGTCTGAAGTGTAGGTAATCTGCCAATAGATTCACAAGATTGTTCTGTAGCATGAAGTTTTGTGAACCTCTTGCCTTGAAAGTTGTTCATCTTCCTCTGCGCAAGCAATCCCGACAATTCTATGATGTTATCGACAAGGTCTTGAAGATCCAACACAATCTTCATTATCTATCTTCCACCAATCACCACCATCTCCAATCTCCACCGGTTCCACCTCTGTTCCATTCTCAATTTCGTCATCATCATAATCAAAATCGTAATCCCAAACGCCGCAAGAACCTCCTCTCTCTTTCTCCAAAGCAGGATCATAAGTCCACTCCAAAGTCTTCAACACATCTCTATCCTTCCACTTTCCCACAACCTTCTCAACTTCCTTCTTAGCCTTCCCCATCACAACTTCCTTCCACGAATACGAAACATCAGCAACTCGCTTCAACGCCCCTTCGTTCAAATCCCCAATCACAACTGTCCTCAAACACCTCTCCTTAGCTTCCCTCAAAACATCAGCATAACCAAAATCATCAGACACAAGAACCACACACTCCACTTCTCTCTTATCCATAACATTCACCATATGCTCCTTCAAAGCAATATCAGCAGCTTCTGGCTTATCACTCACCATCTTTACCCAAAAGCCAGCTCTTTTCAGCTCATCAGCTAACCCATAACCTTCCTTGGGAGTCAAAATCTTCCTCGCCGCTCTTTTATACTTCTCAATCTTCATCGAATACTTAGCCACAAGCCTCACTCTTTGATGTCCTTTAGAAGATTCAATCTGCCTCATACGTTTCTGATGCTCAGTCTCGTGAATCTGCTTGAAATGATTGATTAGATTCACATTCGTATAAAATCTCCGGTCACAAACACCGCAAAAGTACGGCTCCGGCGGTTTAACCAAACCTGTGTTCTCCAATTCGTTCAGCACTTTCCTAGCTGTCCTCTGTTCTCGAACTACTACAGGAACGTAGCTGAAGGCGTGACGATTCGCGTACGCCACCATTAGCTTCACGAATCCGAAAGACGACGCGGCGGTTCGAAGCTTTACGGCGGCGTCGTACGGCGGAAAAGAGGCCGGTGGTTTGTTGTCTAGATCCCAGAACAACCCTGTTCGGATTTGGGGTTTAGGGTTTATCGAGCTAAAGCTAAAGCTAAAACCTTTGATTGAACTGAGCGATGTGATTTGGGTTTTGGGGCTCCGAATTCTCTGCACGAATCTTGAGAACATCGTCGGAATTCTCGAATTGACGGAGACGACGGATGCTTCGAATAAAATCCTAGAATTTACATACCCGACCCGGATCCAAAATCTAAAAGCTATAAAAATACAACCCTCAATTTTGTAGCTTTTACAATTTCTTCCTTAACTTTATTAGGGAACAAAAACACCAATGTTCACAGGAGATACTGTATATACATATTTCTACTGATTAACTCATATATGGTTTTTTTCTAACAAAAACTAATGAACAAAGCTAATTGAGAGGACAATTGTTTACATACTTAATAAAATATAAATTAGAACGGATTTTTCATGCCAATTTATCCGCTTAAAAATTTGCATTTCGAATAATAAAAGATAACGAGAAAGTAGAGAATTTCTCTTTATCAACAATAATGTCATCCAGATTAATAGAGAACACTTGTCACTCGGAGGAAGAAGACAATATCTTCACAAAATCAGAATGTCGATGAACTCATATATGGTTAATATAGTCAAAATTTTAGTAAGTAAAATTTTAATTAAGTAAAGAGAACGTTTTCTTTTAGTATTTTAAGATATATAAAGGTAACTCTTCTTTGATCAATAAAAAAAAACTGAAAAAACCCTAGCTAACTCATATATAAACCCAAAAAAAAACCCTAACTCATGTAATACAAAACTCAAAAGAAACAAAGAAGGATGGTAAAACAAAATAAGAAAACGAAGGAGAGAGATATGAATCTTCCGGAAGATATAGTAATCAACATACTCACAAGACTACCGCTACAAAGTATTGTTAGGTTCAAGTTAGTTTGTATAGAATGGAAGTTGTTAATGGGATCAGCCTACTTCGTCGACCTCTGCCGTAACTCTAATTGGTCAATCATCTTTTACGGGAACTATAAATCGGAAGATTCCAAGTTGGAGGAAGTTAAACTCGATCTACCACATGATGGTCATGATGGTACACATCACCATCAAAGTTATAATTTGTTGTTTTCTAGTGTTTCTAGTCAAAGCAAGAAGAAGGTGAAAGAGATTAGGGTTGTGTCTTGTGCTGATGGGTTGGTCTTGCTTCGTGTCAAGGAAGAGGAGGACGAGATGGTTTACTACGTTGGGAATCCAGTGATAGCACAATGGATTCAACTCCCTCTTTCTTCTCGTCCTCCTAGAAACGCTCATACATATCCTAGTCATTACTCTGATACGGGACTTGTGACACGAATGCGTAATGGTGCACTATTAGGTTACAAGGTGGTTCGGATAAAAAACAAGTCATGGAACCGTTCTTATTTTTGGGAATGGAGTTTTGAGGTTTTCTCATCGGATACGGGTAAATGGCGTGTTGTACAAGTCTCTTGTCCGGGTCATGGTGTTGGTATGTGCAACCCATCCAATCCTGTTTCTTTAAATGGGAAACTTCATTGGCTAGAGTCTAGCCGTGTTATCGTTCATGATTTCTTCTCTTGTGATGATCAAGTTCTTCGAGTATTACCACTACCCCGCAGGACTCAAAGCACTGAGTGGCAACGTTGTAAGAGGATCTGCACCACCTCGCAAGGATATTTTGTTATTATTGATGTTGGATATGTAGAAGAGGTCAAGAGCTATAATGTTAGAGTCATGAGGCTCAATACTGAGTTTTGGAACTGGGAAAAGGTATGGGAAATCAACATGGCAAGTGTAGGGCTTGGCTTTAAGTGTCTTCCAATCGCAATAAACTTTTTTGACAGCAACATCATCTACCTATGGGACTTAGACCACAACTGTTTCCTCGCTTGTAACGTTCGTACACATAAGAAATTATGTGGTACTCGTAAAGATGTCACCGCCGACAAGGAAGATACTTTCTGCCACGAGTCACGTTATAGTCTTTTGCAGTTTGTGCCGACCTTACAAGCCATACATACATAGAAAGACTCAAGATGCTTTTGATATTGTTAATTCATGCTCTATGTTTTCTCTTTTGTTTTTTTTTTTTTTTTTTTAAGTAAGATTTTTAATTCATTATTTAAGCACCCAAAATGTCATGTTTCAGTCAGGCTTTGTGACTCCTATTATACATGTGAAAAACCTAATTCCTCGCAGCTCTTTTATACTTCTCAAGGAGAAGGAGGACGACAACAACGACGTGATGATACGTTACTACGTTGGGAATCCAGTGTTAGCACAGTGGATTCAACTTCCTCCTCCTCCAGAGACGCTTATCCGTATCCTGATCATTAGTTCATTACTCTGATACTGGACTTGTCACACGAATGCGTAATGGTGCCCTCTTAGGTTACAAGGTAGTTCGGATACATAGCAAAGCACACAAGTCTCCCAAATGGAGTTTTCAGGTTTTCTCATCGGATACGGGTGAATGGAGTGTTGAACAAGTCACTTTCCCAGGTCATGGAGTGTTGGAGACTCAATAGTGATTCTTGGAACTGGGAAAAGGCATCGGAAATCAACATGGCATGTGCATGTAGGGCTTAGTTCTAAGTGTATCCCAGTGGCAATCAACTGTTTTGACATCAATATCATCTACCTATGGGACTTAGACCGCAACCGTTTCCTCACTTGTAACCTTCGTACACATAAAATAACATGTGGTACTACTCATAATACTGATGATGTCGCCCGCAGCAAGTAAACCATGTTAAGGATTGTATTCTAAGGGCATCCTTAATGGTAGCATCTAAGCCAAATCCTTATATAAGATCCTTTTCTTCACAAATCTTAGTCTAAGATTTGGCTAAGATACCTCCATTAAAGATGGTCTTACTTCTAGAGTCGGTAGATTTCTCAATGTAACAAGAATTGGAGCTCGATTTGGAAGCTAGCACACCAGGTAACAGTAACACTAGTTTCGTCTAAATCAGTTCTGGACACACGAGAAACATTGGTATATTAATCGCAAACCCAACCAAACATTTCTTTCAGTAACTTGAAACATACAAAGAACTCTTGCTTTGTCTGTCAAACTTACACAAAAGTCAAGAGAAACCAAAACAGATCAAGAAACACAAAAGTTTTATAAAAACAAAACAGATTTGAACAGTTAAAGAGGTAATAAATAATGAAGAATACTAAACCGATTGTCTGGAGATGAAACCACCATGAACCAAAACCAATGTACAGTAACACAATGTGAAAAGCACACATGATTGATATACTTCACCAGAGAGTTGTGCTAATACGAGGGTGTCTATTGATGAACTTTGCAACGGAATGGTGTCTGTCGGTAAAGGCGGATCGTTGGAGCTCCCCGAGCTTTCTGGAAATGTTGGTGATTGATCTGAAGATGTGCTTCCGGACCCTTCAGGCATATTGTTGTTACTGTCATCCTTGTCGGTGTCAGTATTCTTTTTGCTCTGGCTGCTACTGTCTGTGCCATCTGCACCGTCTTTTGAAATGGTTTTGACCACTTCGGGCTTTGGTTCTACTCCTACCCGCCTTAGGTGCAGCTACACACACACACATTGCAAATTATCATGTTCAGTCAGCGTTTATATGTTTTGATGCAACAACATGATGTTTCTGTAGCAAGTGACTTCTTGTACAATAAAACGTAAACGCATAAGAAATTTGGTTCAGATGCTGAGTTTATATATATACCTGTAGATGCAAATTGACTTCGTCGGGCCGTGATAGGAATGGGAAATCTCCTCCTGTCTTTAAGTAAGCTCTCCTTGCTTCGGGGTACCTCTCTGTAAGTTCATCTTTAAGATGTTGTGGAATTGCACAGTAATCATTCGTCTGAATTTAGAGGACAGCAACAGCATATATCAGACAATTAAAAACTTGCATTCACAAAAAAAAATAAAAAATCAAGATAGAGTTACTCAAAACCTACATCCATTATAGTGATGGACGAGTCAGAGAGTAGTATAGATCCCACAGAAGCAGCATCCACTGTTAAAGTTAACCGGGAAGCCAAATCATCTTTGGACAATGTCTCAACCTAAATCAGAGTAAACCAAAGGAACTTAGATGGTAAGTTCACTTACAAAACCTTCTTTACATGTTATTCAGATCCGTTTAAGAAAATACGAAAGATAATAATCGGGGGAACCACCTGAGAAACAGCAAAGTCGACAGAGTCAGCAATAAAGGGTTCGTGAGGTCCGTCACGTATTCCTGTTAAGACATATCGTTTCAGCAAGAAAGAAGGAGTCCAACTAACACTGCACAGTGAAACCCCGAAAGTGTTGAGAGTCAGTACAAATTCTTAGGCCCAAACAAGAACGACAAAGATGGAACGAACAATAATATATAAGAGACATACAACGGAGCCCATGGCATTGCAGTAGCGAAAGTGCGAGTATCCAAATATGTATTTGACAGAACCAATGATTTAACCCGTCTTGGACGGTGATGAGCAAAGAGTTGTGCCAAGAAGCCTCCAAGGGAAGTACCGTAGAGATGCACCTATTAACAATAGTTAAGTACAATCAATTACAATGTTATATCTTTCCACATTAGTAATACGAATTAGAGTCCTAGATGGTGATTTGTAACTTCAAGAGATCTTACGTGATGAACATCAATGGTGTCCAAGAATTTCTCAAATGCTTGAATCCACTCATGGTATGTCCAAACCCGTGGTATGTCAACTGAAATGATCCGATAACCCTAGAATCGCAGATTTAACAACATTCAAGATATATAGTCAGTCACCAAGGACACAGCAACATATAAGCATATTACCTACCGTATCCTAAAAAATGTTTAAAGCTACAAGTGATAACTAAAAAGCTTGTTTCCAGATCATTGTTCAAAGACTACAAATTTGGCATACCTTCATAGAGAGTGCCATAATCTGTTTATAGTAAACATCTGCAGTTCCAGCGATTCCAGGGATACATATGAGCGGAGGAACAGTCTTTGGACCAAAGTCATAGTAACGCCATTGCTTCGTCCCAATCTGTAGTTAATATGCACAAAAAATCTCAATATAAGACTGTCTATTCTCTTTGAGTGAATTGACATTCCAAAAATTATGATTCTCCCAACTAGAGGCAACAAAATCTTATAATATGATACATTCAATAACTGCTTGTTAAGAAATGTTTAGTAGAGCTTGAAGGTAGGCATAACGAAAGACCATTCACAAGTGTATCACAGGCTATTCACAAGAGTGTCACATGTACACAGCTTAACAAATCACAATTTTTCCAAACTAGAAGCAACAAAACCTGATAAACCTGTCACATTTATAGGAGCTATGCAAGACTGCTTGATAAATAACTTTTACTTATCAAGCAGAACAAGAATCTCAAGAACATTCCCTTGTATTACACAATGAGAGTGATTATCATCTCTGACAAAGTGACAATTTAAGATGCAAGCACTAAGGGTGGTGAATGTTACTCACAGTTCAAATCAAAAACAACCTTAGAGGAATCTATACAAGTTCAAAAAAGATCAAAACGTAAAGAAACAACTATCGCTAAACTAAAGACTATCACTAAACTTAAGACTATCACAAGTTCTTTGCTTTTAGACAACAAGAACCCAAAAATGAATCAGCTTAAGTAAACATCAGAAACGACAGCTAAATCCAAATGTATTCATAAACCTAAGAAAAAGGGTTTCAATCAAAAAACCATAAGCGTAAAGTATAAACCCAGATCATGTAAATTTCAGCTGCATAAAACCCAATATACGATTTTCAACTACTCAAAATCAAGAATTAGCTTCAAACGATTAAAACCCATAAGCGATTAATCCAAAATTAACATACTTTTTTTCAAAACATCGTATGCAGAATCAAAAATCTCATCAAAGGTCAAAGAGAGCGAGGAGGAGGAAGAAGAAGAAGAAGAAACTTACGGGAATCTTGTGAAGAGGAACCTGAGATTTGAAGTAGACGTAATCTCCAGGCGTCGAAGAGACGCCTTTCATGGCCGATCGGAGATTTTCAACGATCAAATACAAATCTAATCAAAAATTTGTGTATTTTAATTTTTTTTTTTTTTCGCTCTTTGCTCTTCTTCCCAAATAATTTTTTTTTAGACACAGAGATTTAACGGCGAGATAACAGAGTCTCTGATATCAAGTATCAACTGACTGTCAACGTTGACGCCGTGAGTGTAGCAGTCAGTCTCAGTTTCCAACTCACATATGTAATTTGGTCATGCTTATCTTAACATCTTTTCACATGGTTGATTTAGATTTAGCCAATTTGGTTTACAAAAATAAAATAAAAAATAAAAGAAAAATCAAAGGAATATTTGGATTTTGGTTTGATTTATCTATTTTTACAGACTATTAAATTAGTTAAATGACAAAAATATATGCGGTAAAAATGGTGTAAAAGTTAAGATGAAAATATTGGAGCTAAACTTTTTTTTGGTTATCACAAGAGAAGAAAAATGGAGACTAGAATCGAAGTGATTGTATAGGTTTTTTCTGTATATTAAAAAAAAAAAAAGGAAATTGTAATGAATTTTTGTCTGTGTCCTCAAAAATTTCACGTTATTGTTTATGGACGTAAATTCTTATGTCTCGTATTCATATACCAATTGTATTGAATCATTTACTATTAGATATTTTCATTTGGATGGATTTAGATGATAAGATTTTGATACCATAATGTCAGTAACTAAAGAATGTGTAGTTCTATATTTGTTCGAGCACGATTTGTCTTATAGAGCAAACCGAAAAGAAAAAAATTAGATCAAATTTTTTTGGAACGCGTTGTAATTTTGTGTTATTTTCTTTTCAAAAAGGTCCAACTAATTTTTTCTAATAGATCCGTTATAAATTTTATTTTTGTCGTAAATAGCCCGAATTTGAAATGTCGTTAGAAAACAGTTTATCAGATAATTTAAGTATTTACGGCTAAAGACAAAGATCATTTAAACGGGAATTTATGTTTCTTTTGGGCATTGATTTCCTTATAATAATGGTTGACAAACCCCATTGACTCTCATTTTTAATTCAGGTAAATCAAAACAAACTAGTAGTAAATAATAACTTTTAAAAAAATTGAGTAAAATATGTTAAAATAACATTTTCTTATAAACTGATATTTGTTAAAATAATATTTTTTTTATTGAAAAAAGAGGTGGATACATTAATAGGATGAATCAAAAAGGATAAAATTAAAAGTTACATATCCACCTGGAATTACAAAATACCAAATAAATAAATAAAGGAAATTTCTTAGTGAAAAGGAAATTTCTTAAGTGAAAAGGAAACTAAACCTAACCGTTGAAGAAGCCTATCTATATACTCTCACTAAACCTAACCCTAAAGCTTCACAATTCTCTTCTCTCAAACATTGCTCCTCATTACGAGATCACAAAGTCTTCTTCTTTGTGTGACTCGATCTCTTCTGAATATTTCTGTGATTGTCTCTACGCGTTTAAGAACATGAATACTACTAAAGTGGAACTTCACATCAAAAGTTCAAACAAACTCTCTACATCACCAGAACTAAACTCAGTCCTCGTTGTTGTCCAGACCAGACTCGAAGAGATCTCTGTAAACCAAACAACAGGTCAGTACCAAACCCTACGGTCCACTAGGTTTACAACATCTTTTGTCGACACTATCAACCTCCATAGTTCTAGTGTCCACGACATCCGATCACTTCTCGATAATCGAAGATCCGCTAACTACCATGGGTTGTCGGATCGATTAGCGCCAGAGATCTCAGCGGCTGCAATCAACTTAGGTTTTGGACGCAACGGCTTTACCTTGACCTTGGAGGTCAAAGTTACTTACCAGACCGTCTCGTATACGTCGAACGAAGAGAAATATTTGAGGATGGTTCTATTAGGGAGGATCAAATCAGATGAGTTGAAGAGTTCGAACATGGAAACAGAGTCGTGTTCCATCTGTCTCGAGAATCTCTCCGGTCCGATGAAACCTAGCGACTTCATGACACGCATGACTTGTTCCCATGTCTTCCACTATCGCTGTCTCTTGGAATGGCTCAAGCGTAAAAACACTTGTCCCTTGTGTCGGACTGTGCTCTACGATCCATGATTTGGAACAAAGGATTGAAATTAGGGGTTATTGCACAACTTGGGCCACACGCTTTCTTTTTCATAAAAAAAAATTTTACTGTAATTTTGTTATATGTTAATGTTTCCAATTCATATTAGAAATTCTAATTTTTTTTGTCAGATGCTCTTAGTGTAATATGAATGTAATTTTGTGTTGTGTTTTCTTTTTTTATAAAAGGTTTTAAACGATTGAAAATTTTAATATCTGAAAATAATCTGTTTGCTAGTCTCCAAACAAAGTTAGATAATATTAACAATTACTACATTATGACTAGGTTGAATCATATAATCTAATTAACATTGGTTCTAATAATTAGTAAATTCTACATATCTTCTAAACCAAGTACAAAAAGAAAAAGGAAATTAACTTCTTAGCCACGAAATAAAAGGAAACTTTTAGGTAACAAAGAATAGAAAAAGGAAAACAAGAACCTGAGAACACGCTTATATACAGTAAAACCTTTATAAATTAATACTCGATAAATTAATAATCTCTATAAATTAATAAATTTTCTGGTCCCAAGTTGGGACCAATGTAATTTTAGACACATTTCGATAAAATAATAAGATAATAATTTTTTTGAAAATCCTTTGTAAATATATAGTCCCATCAATATTATAAATTAATAATTAGGTAAAATTTTTAAAATATATGTATATATAGACACATTATTTTTTGTTAGATTTTATTTCTAATATTTTACTATATCAAAACTGTTAGAATTCTCTTTCAAGACATAATAATTATTATTTTCTTTGTTAATGATTATAGAAAATACTAATTATCATAATTAAATTTTATTTTTAAATATTTTTTTGAAAAAACTTTCTAAATTAAAAAAATCTCTCTATAAATTAATAATTATTAATTTATCGATAAATTAAAACCTCTATAAATTAATAGATTTTCATGGTCCCAACATTATTAATTTATAGAGGTTTTACTGTATATATATATAACTACGTAACCCTAAAGCTTCACAAACTCTCCATTCTCTCTTAATTTGCTCTCAAACATGAATGATCCCATTCCCGAACCAGTAGTGGAAATCCACGTTCAAGCGAGAAGACTCTCTCCATCAGAAGGAGACACAAGCTCAGTCCTCCTCATCATCACTGCCACAAAGGATGAGATCTATGTAAACCCAACCACAGGCCACCATCTTTTGCTAAAGTCAGAACCGGATCGCTATGGTTCCACAAATTTCAGCCTTCATAGTTGTAACCACCACGAAATCCAAACGTTACTCCAAGATCGAATCCATAGAACCGAACATTGGATGTGCGATCACTTAGTTCCAAGGATCTCAACGGCTGCAATCAACTCAGGTTTTGGGTGCAACGGCGTTGAATTGACCGTGTGCATCGTACTTACTTATCAGCGTTACGTCGATGTTATGCCTGATCCTTCTCCGTCGAACACCAAGCCATCATTGAGAAATATGGTTCTACTGGGGAGGGTGGATGCAGAGGAATTGAAGAGTTTGAACATGGAAACAGAGTTGTGTTCCATCTGTCTCGAGAGTCTAGTCTCCACTTTGAGTACACCCACTCGCATGAGTTGTTCCCATGTCTTCCACGGTCGCTGTCTCTTGAATTGGCTCGACGGGAAAAATACTTGCCCGTTGTGTCGAACTGTGCTCTACGAACGATGATCGGAACAGAGGATTGAAATTAGGGTTTCGTATACTTTTATTGCATAACTTGTGTCACACGCACATCCTATTTTGGTTAATTTAGTCATTAAGGTTTCTAATCGAAGTTGGAAATTTTTAATTTTGTGTTACAAGCTCTGTGCCTATAGCAAGAAAGTGAATGCGATTCTATATTGTCTATCATGTCACTTCACGGAGAAGTTCGAAATTTGAATAAAGTCATCACTTATGTTTACATGCAACTCTTAAAGCTCAACTAATATCAAAATCTTTGACATCAAGCTGTTGCTGAAATTAAACACTCTTAAGTAAAACTGTTAAAGATTGGTTTATCGAAATCACGATCACAACTCCATGCTCCATAAAAGGTAGAGCCACAAATTAGTAATCATGTTTCTCCTTTCTCGTATGTCTGTTCCTTAGATGGACACTGGTTTTTGTAGTGGCCATCTTCACCACAAATCCAGCAAACCCCTCTCGTTCCTTTAGATTTTGACCTATCTGTATTGCCAGCAGTTTGATCTCTACTAACAGACCTGCCTCTTACATGAAGTCTTTCTGCAGTGCTTTTACACTCTTTGTAAACAGAACCAAAGTCCAACTCTTTGGACAGTACAGCACAAATCACTTCATCTAGTGTAAGGCTTGTTCTACCATATGTTAGCACGTCTTTAAGGTTATCAAATCGATTTGGTAGAGAAACCAACAAACGTATAGCTTGTTCTTCATCAGATATAGAAACCTTAGCATTACTTAGATCATCAACTAACCTCTCAAACTCATCAATGTTTTCCTCAACAGACTGGCTTTCGTTCATCCTAAAACTATACAGCTTATATCGAAGGTAAGTCCTGCTAGTCGAAGATTTAGTAATATAGAGTTTGTCTAGAACTTGAAACATACCCGCAGCTGAGTCCTCCTTCATAATTTTCTTTCGCAGATACTGATTTTTTACGCTCTGAATTATCATGCTCCTTGCCTCTCTCTTCTTCTCTTCCAAATCTAGACTCAAAGCTACACAATGATTCTTACCTTCATCTGTACCAACAGATTTGTTTCCATCCTCCTCATTCTTTAAAGCTTCCATCAAATCAAGAATCTCAAAATGAGCAAGCATCCTTGTCTTCCATAAACTGTAATCATTTCTCCCATCAAACTTCTCTACTTCAATCCTTGTTCTTGACCTCTCTCTACACCTGTTTTTATATCCTCTGTAACTTTCACCTAGTTCCTTCTCTTTGGACATAGCAGCATCAATGACTTCGTCTAATGTTAAGCTTGTTCTATCATACGTAAACGTATCTCTAACCGCATCAAATTGCTCTGGCAAAGATATCAACAAAAATATAGCCTGCTCTTCATCAGATATCACTACTTTAGCATTACGTAGTTCATCAATCAACCTCTGAAACTCATCAACGTTTTCCATAACAGACTTGGTTTCTTTCATCCTAAAACTATGTAACTTCTGTCTCAAGTAAAACCTCCTTACTAAAGAACTAGTCATATAGTACTTGTCAAGAACTTTTAACATACCAGAAGCCGTCTCTTCCTTCATAATCTTTCGCAAAACCTTATCTCCTACACTTAGTATGATCATGCTCCTTGCCTTTCTGTTCTTGGCTTCAAGACCTGGACTCAAATTTGCAAAAAGTTTCTCATCTTCAGCTATCTTGACATACTTGTTTCCATCCTCTTCCTCAATCTTTAACGCTTCCTTCAAACCATGAACACTAAGATGAGCAAGGATTCTGATCTTCCATATAGTGTAATCTCCTCTCCTACGAAGCTTTTGTTCTTCAAACATCTCAAAAGACATGTTGAACAAGTCTTTTCTTAGTCTCTCTCTCACAGTCAATTCGTCGAACAACTTGTGTGCACAGAAAACTCCAAACACAGCAACCCTAAAATCGTTTTTACTTTTACAAATTACAATCCTTTCTCATGAGCTGCTTATATACGCAGACTTTAACGGCGTTACAAATGAAACAAACGGAAAAGAGTACGGAAGATTCCTAAACAGCCGGAGCCGTCTCTGCAAACTTAACGACGTCTCTGTTTTCCATTCTCAATGAAATTATAGTAAAATAGTGAACCGATACTTAACCGGAATCGAACCAATCTTAATTAACCATAATTAGAAGTTTACCACATTTTTATCTACAAAACCACTCCAACCAAACTCAATAACTTGAAACTTATCAAAGAGGACACAACAAAATTTGTAGCAATTAGTACAAAATTATCCGGCGGCTAAAACTCGCCGGAAAGTTTCAACCTTTATTAGTGGAATACAATGAAAGCTACGAACTTGTTGCCGCCATTAACATAAACAAAGACAGCTTCTTGATCCAGAATACGTCGCCGGAAAGTATTCAACTTTATTTGTTTAAACTGCAAAAAATGATCTGACAAAAGGAACAAAATTTTCCATTACTCAAAAGATGATTCAATCCTTCAACTATATCAAGTGAAGTCACAAGATCTTTGTACCTTTAGTAGTTACTACTAAGCTGCAGCAACTCCTGATTGATTCTGTTGGAACCACTCAGCCGGCCACCATGTTGGTTTGATTGCCTCGACTTTGACATCCTCTGAGTCCTTTACTATCAGTTCAGCTGATGGTTTAAAGGCTTCTTCTACCCTCATTACACCCATTCCCCGGCTACCCAAAGCTGTTGAAACCGTCCCCATTTTCTTGCCGGTTCCCGACTCAACTACTTCAGCTCCAGCTGCAATTTTCTGGTTTAACTCTGCAGTTTATACAGAAGTTTCGGTTTAGACATGATTTCTTGATCAAAAGAGTGCAAGAAAACTTGTTAATATAGAAAATTAGTTTACCTTTGCCATTGCTATCGATGAATCGTAATGGGATCAAGCGTTTGCGGATTACACCTCGATGGTGAGTACGAGCTATAAGCTCTTGACCAACATAGCAGCCTTTGTCAAAACTTATTGCATTAAGACCAACAAAATTATATTCAAGCGGAATTGCTTCGCCTGTAAAAGCCACACAAACATATTATAACTACACAGAGAAGAAGAGAGATCAAATCAATGAGGTAAAAAGAAGAAAAAAAAAATCATACCTTTAGGAATTTCAGCTGACCCTTCAGCAACTCCATGCTCTAATCTCCATAAAAGGTAATTGCTTTCATCTGTTTCTTTATCTGCCTCAACTAAAGGTGCTGCAAAACAAACAAAGTAACAAAACCCCCAAATTCATAAGCTTTTGCTTTTAAACTCAAGAACCAAAAGCTTCTATTCTGATTAAGAAACTCACGAGTTGCATCAGAAGGGAAGATACTTCTATAACCAAGACACTCCAACCTCGGATCCTCATACCATTGCCACCCATACTTATTACCACTAGCCGTAGTTTCACCAGCCCGATCAACACCACCGCCCCAGCCGACAGATGAAGATCCAGTAAGACCCCTACCGTAACGTTGCCAACACGAAAATTCCTCTGCAACGTTTTCAATATCCACTTTTGACCTCAACCTATACCTATCAACATTCACAACACACAAATCAGCACTAAAATTAACAAAAACTTTTAAAAATCTAAGCTTTTTAATCATTCAAGTAAAATCCAATAGAGATGTCCGCAAAATCAAATCCTAGACATTCAATAAACCCTAAATTCCAAGGACATTGCCAAAATTGTGATCCAAACATACCTAATCTTTCAAATCTCTACATAAAAAAGCTTACTTTTTGAGTGTTTCAAGCAATTCGTCGAGGACATCAACATCAACATCTGCAAACAACTCAACCGACCCATCACGACCCGAATCAGACCCGGGTCCAGAACCAGTCCGATCAAGCTTCTCCTCGGGTCTCGAAGGGCTATACAAGAAAAAATCGTACAGAAACCTTCCTTGAGGAGTTAGCAGCGCCGCGTACATAGGCGGAGTCGAAACGGAAGCCATGTTCGGCGTAGGAACCGCCGAGCTTTTCTCGCCGGACGAATCACCGAACCTCCGTACATCGTTGGTTAGCAAACCCTGAAGAAACTTAACCGTATCCGGTCCGCTAAACCGGACAACGGAACGTGATTTAAGCCGAGATGCCATCGGACCGGCATCTTCTAGACCGCTATGTAACTTCCGGTGAAAGAATCCGGTAGATTTCAAGAATTCACGGCGGAAATTGAATCGAAACATCATTTCTAGTGAAAGGGCTCCTGTTAGTTTTGTTCTTCTTCGTGTCTCTGTGGTTAGTTAAACCATTGTCGTAGAAGGAAGCTCGGCTCTGGAACAAAGCCACGTGATCGAACACGTGTCCATGGAAACGGTCTTTGGTTTGTGACACGTGTAATAAAATTAGGGAAGTTGTGCGGTTGTCTAGGAAGTAAAAATGGATAAAAGATCATATCTGGGCCTTCAAAATATGGCTCGTTTTAAATTAAAGAAAGCCCACAAAATAACCCAATTTCCCTGATTGACCAAAAAATAAGAAGGCGTGAAAAGAGAATAAACATTATATGGAAAAAAATATTATAAGATAACCTTTTTAACTCTTTTTTTTTTTAATCTCATTTTGTTGATAATTTGATTAAAATGTGTATTTTAGGGCGTGTTCATTTGGTCGTCGCATATGGCAACAACTGCGGTAAACGTAGTAATGTTTTTGACCGTTGAATCAAATTGCTGATAAAAAACGTTGTATTCGTCGCAACGTTAATTTGCGTCAACCAAACAAACAACAATACCTATCACATCCACAAGTACTTGCGTCTACTAAACGATCAAACCTCAAAAACATATATGATAAAAAATGTAAAAGTAAATTAAGGCATACAAACCATTGAGGTGTACGACTTATTAATTTATTTCCCACAAAGTCCAAGGTGAGGAGATTGGATTGTAAAAGTCAATGGATTGAGTCATTTTTTCAAGCGAAGACTTTTTAAAAATAAAAGATGTGTCACTTTCGGAGTTCTTTAAGTGTTTATCTTCTATTGGTTCAGCCAAATAAACTCAAATCCTTTACCTTAAACTAAAGATGAGTCTTCAAGTGCATATCATATATTAATGATGGGTCAAGTTCAACGATCTAAATATAAACCAAGTAATGCAAGTAATACACACTTATCCTCAAATGGATCCAAGATTGATCAACGCGGCTCAAATCGGAAGCATAGATGACTTGTATGCCCTAATACATGAGGATCCATACATTCTTGAAACCATTGATGCCGTACCTTTCATCAACACTCCTCTTCATGTAGCTTCTGCTTATGGGAATCTTGCGTTTGCCATGGAGATGATGAATCTTAAGCCCTCATTTGCTAGAAAACTTAACACATATGGGTTGAGTCCATTGCACCTTGCTATAGAGAAAGGCCAAACTCGTTTAACTCTCGGTTTACTCAAACTCGATCCTGACCTAGCTTGTCTTCGAGGAAATGAAGGTATATATACACTTTTTCCCCTTACATAAAGAAGTTCTTGTGTGATTCCACCATAGTTAAACTAAGTATCGGCCAAGTGACCATGTAATAAAGGATTGTTGTTTGGTATGTTCGAATTTGTGGAGTTTTCTATTTCTAATAGGTCAAACCTTATATGTGTCTTGATCTGAGTAGCTTATCGATTTTTGGTTGAGTATCAACGTAAGAGAAAGTTTCTTGATATCTAGACCAAACTCATTTCTTGGTTTTGGTCATGAGTATGTTTTGTCGTAATTATATGGTGTGCGTGTGAGAGGCTGTGTCTTAATTTGATAACAGGTACGACACCGTTTCATATGTTAGTAAGAAGAGGAGAAATTGACCTTATGACAGAGTTCCTATTGGCTTGTCCCGCTTGCGTTAAAGATGTGAATGTGAACGGTGAGACCGCTCTACACATTGCTGTTTTGAATGATAGATACGAAGAACTCGAAGTACTTGTTGGATGGGTGCAAAGACTACGTCATATGGATGCCGAATCGCTTGAGACGCAAGTATTGAACAGACGTGACGAAAACGGTAACACGGTCTTGCACATAGCAACGTACCATAAGAAAATAAAGGCAATAAAGCTTTTGCTAAGTTCACCAGCGGTTAACAGAAACATTCATAACCAAAATGGTTTAACCGCTCTAGATATCATGCAAAATCAAAGACATAGTAATAGGACTAGGGAAATCCAAGAGACCATTCGTAAATCAGGAGGCAAAAGTGCAAAATCTCTACCAAAGTCCAAGAAAGTGTCAGAAATATTGAGATCACAGATAAGTTTCAAGGAGCATTTGTTCACACAGGCAGCTCGGTATAGGAATCAGATATCAGATGGATCGCGTAGCGCGCTTCTAGTAATAGCCGCGTTGATAATCTCAACTACTTATATGATAGCTCTTCAGCCACCAGGTGGTGTTTACCAAAGCAATGCTGAGGAAGGTAGTAGTAATACTAGTAACAAGAGTGTTGTTGGTACGGTTGTGATGAACAAGAGTTATTTCAATGTTCTAAGGTCTGTGAATAGCATGGCTTTCGAGGGAGCTTTTTTCATGGTGTTTTGCTTTTTACCAGCTGGAGAAGAATACATATGGGCGTTTATATGGATAATGGTACCACTCCATGTCTCTTACTTAGTCTCCATGGCTGTGATATCTCCGGATAAAATGTGGTATTTACCGATTAGTGTAGGGTGGGTTATGATCGTTGTTGTTGTTAACATGGTTGTGTTTTTCTTGCGGTGGAAGCTGTCTAAGAAGAAAGAAACTGAACTCCGAAGTGAATTGATTCTTGAAGGCTTGACAACTCTAGATCAAGCTAAAGGAGTGTAGTGATGTGATATGTGGAGATATGTATGATTCCATGGTTATGTAGTGTTAATAAATTTGTGCTTAGATGGTTTGATGTAATAAAATCACTGTAATATATGGATCATATTATCACTTTCACTATGACTTGGGAACACATCGATTTGTTATCTTGTTTTGAGATTAGTTATAGAGATGTCTGATGATAACAACTTTTTGTAAAGTTCTAATTAAGCTCGAGATCGTGAGCTATTTTGGAAAATTTGTACCACAAAATAATGATCTTATGTTTAACAATAATGATATTAACTTATCTCTCATAGCTTTCTTTAGTTATAATAGTAAAATAAATAATTGGAAGTTTGGAACTAACCAAGAAGTAAGGAACAATGTAAAAGACACATGTGAATGTAGAAAAACTAGAAACTTCATACTTAGAATATAAAGCGTAAACTTCATAAAGAAATCAAGATTACTTTTGTAAGAGGATTTGTTTGCTGACTATTTTTGGTAAAATTGCAAACAGATCCTTGAATTAACTGATGTTTCGAGAACAATCCACCACCTAAGCTTGATTTGCTTATCGACCTCAAATTTCTTTCCAACTTTTATATAAATCTTATTATTACGAGCGTTTATTTC
This sequence comes from Capsella rubella, assembly GCF_000375325.1. Lineage (NCBI taxonomy): Eukaryota > Viridiplantae > Streptophyta > Magnoliopsida > Brassicales > Brassicaceae > Capsella > Capsella rubella. Next base: position 14,162,836 of record NW_006238918.1, on the reverse strand, counting down.
TGGATTAATTCGAGTTGGTTCTTCCAATTTTCGGGTATGACTAATATACCTAAGCCTAAATTGCAAAGTGTTAAACCGAACCCCAAATTTTGGTTTGGTACCGGTTACTCTAGGCCTAAATTTTATAGTGTTAACATTTGGGGGCTAAATTGTGAAATTTTATTAGTTGGGTGATTTACTTTACAGTTTTCTTTATACGATGGCCTCCTTTATAAATTTAATTACTTTTGATGGTTGTTCTTCACTTTTCCCCCAATAAATATTATAATACACAAATTCGTCCCTATATTAAATATAATTTTTGACTTTAACACACGTCTGCCTGAGAAACAAACTGGTTCAAAGTTTGAAAAATCATTCCTTGAGCCGACGACCCAGCGAAACGGCAAAATCTAGAAGCGCCAAGTTTCCTTCCTTTACTCTCTCTCTCTCTTTTAACGTTGTTGTTGTCTTCGTCACCAAGTAAACCCTAGATTCTCAAATCTCCTTCCGATCTACCACTTTTTCAAAATTGAAAACTTTCTTCGTTGAATCTGATTTCGAGTTGTTTTTATAAATTCGATTCTCGGATAAAGTTTTTGTCTTTCCCTTTCCATCTTCATCAAAAAAGTTTTCTTTTTTTCTTTTTCTCGTCGGCCATATCGAACGATTTCACGCAATGTCTTTCTCCGATTCTGGATCGTCTTCCTCTAGTGGTGGAGATTACAAGAATTTCAGACAAATCACCAGAGAAAGTTAGCTTTTTTAACCCTTTCTCTTACCAATTTTGGGTTTTTTGAAATTAGACTCTGTTGTGGGGGTTTGTGTGGAAGCTTCTGGTTCGTTTGATTAGTTAGAGAAATAATGGTGTTGGGGCTCTAGGGTTTCGTTTGATTTGTAAGAGGAATCAGATTTGGGGTTTATGGAGTTTTGAATTAGGTCAACGTGATCACAATGAATCAGAGTTTTGTTTTTGTTAAACTAATTTCATTGGAGCAAAAGCTTTGCATATCAGGAACATGTGGGTTTTGCATATTTAGGTGAATCATGTAAAGTTCAATACTTTTTCAAGGGTGTGAATAGTTTTATCACTTTTTGGTTTCAGGGTTACTGTATGAAATGCTTAGGCCAGAGAAAAATGGGAGCTCTAAATCAACTTGGAAGGTATTTTCTATCCACAGTTTTGATTAAACCTTTTTGTTTTTGGTTCTGGTTATATTCAGCTTTCTTCAGTCATGATGTTTTTGCTTATAAACCTGTTAATGTATATTAGGTGCTTGTTATGGACAAGTTCACAGTGAAGCTAATGTCATCTGCCTGTAAAATGTCTGAGATCACCCAACAAGGCATTTCTTGTAAGAATCAGATCTCGTAGCAATCAATATTGTTCTTATATCTTATTGGCATCGTTTTTGATGTTTTGTTATGTTTTCCAGTGGTTGAGGTTATAACTAAACACAGACAACCTATGACTTCCATGGAAGCTATATACTTTATCCAACCGACCCAAGAAAAGTAAACAATTCTTCCAGTTGAGACAATTGACATCAGTTTCTCACTAATGAACTCTGGTGATATCTGAAGCTGCTGTTATTTTTTGTTTTTGTTTTTGCAGTGTGACTGCGTTTTTGTCAGATATGACTGGGAAATCTCCACTGTACAAGAGGTATGTGAACAATTCTGTCGTGTTTCATAACTTCTCATATATATGGACTGTCTAATCGGAAATGATTAATCATTCTCTGTACTGTCACTTTAGGGCTTTTGTTTTCTTTAGTTCTCCTGTTTCGAGAAGCTTAGTTAATCACATTAAGAAAGACTTGAGAGCGATGAAACGAATTGGTGGATTGAAAGAGGTTGCTTCTATATGCCACTTTCACATTTTCTTCTTACTTTACTTATTCACATGCAATCTCACAAGATAAAGAAGATAATGTAAAATTGGATTTCCATAATATGCAGATGAACTTGGAGTACATTAGCATGGACAGCCAGGTATAGTCATGTTTAAAACCCTGTTTCTGTTCTGTTTGTTCCTCAAGATTTGCATATTTTGAAAATTTCTGATATCTAAGAATCAAGTTTCCTTCTTGACCAATCAAGTTAATGGTGGTTTATTTTATTTAGGCCAAACTTAATTACTGCTCTCACAAATAACAACTTAGAACATGCCTTCAAAATTTTGCAATTTGTATAGCATGTGTTTTATATTGAAACCGGATTACTTAATTACTCCCATGTACTATTTCTCTGTAGGGGTTTATTACAAATAATGAAAATGCTCTAGAAGAACTTTTCTGTGACGAGGAAAACCATCAAAGAGCAGATGATTGCTTGAATGTGGTTGCTAAACGCATTGCTACAGTCTTGGCCTCGCTAAGGGTACAAAGCACAAAATCAATGTTTGTTGATTTGCATGAAATTCCTATGAAGGTTATATCATTAAATTCTTCTTTTGTACAGGAATACCCACTTGTTCGCTACCGTTCAGCTAAAGCTCTTGATGCCACAACAATGACAACTTACCGAGAATTGATTCCTACAAAGCTTGCTGCTAGTGTATGGAATTGTCTGGCAAGATACAAACAGACGATCGAAGATTTTCCTCAGACTGAAACATGTGAACTACTTATCTTAGATCGATCCATAGATCAGGTGGGGATTTTCACCGACACAATTATCTTTCTGTTCTGCTTGATATGTCATAACCACATAATAACAATAACCTTCTGATGCTTCTTTAGATCGCACCTCTCATTCATGAGTGGACTTACGATGCGATGTGCCACGATTTGCTTAATATGGAAGGAAATAAATACACACACGAGGTGACATTTTGGTTTCACGTTCAAATCTTGTAAAAGTTGGTTGTAGCTCATCACTACAGCATATGGTAATTCCCCTTTTATTTCTTAGTGTTTAGGTTCCGAGTAAAACTGGTGATAAACCTGAGAAGAAAGAGGTTCTCTTAGACGATGAAGATCCCCTATGGGTAGAGCTTCGTGATGTTCACATTGCAGATGTATGTCTTGCTATTATCTTGCATCCCCTTTTTTTAAGTTTATTATGTCAAACTGGTTATGTTTGTTCGTCTGGGAGTAATCTGTCTTTTTGTTCAGGCAAGTGAAAGATTGCATGAGAAGATGACAAACTTTGTGTCAAAAAACAAAGCCGCACAATTGAAACACAGTTCAAAGTAGTTACCATTTTGTCGGTTTTTGTTTTTTCTTGTTTCAAGTGATCCACTAGAAATTTTCTGACTATATTATTGACTTCTTGTGTGCAGAGACTTTGGTGATCTTTCCTCAAAAGACTTGCAAAAGATGGTTCACGCTTTGCCTCAGTACAGCGAACAAATTGACAAGCTTTCTCTACATGTGGAGGTCAGGTTTAAGCTTATAAAATAACCATGGTAGAAAATTTGATGTGATAATGTATGTAGGTCTATTGTTCTTCATTAAATAACTATGGTTAATTTCACTGCAGATTGCTAGAACAATTAACAGAACTATCATGGAACAAGGTCTAAGAGATCTCGGGCAGCTCGAGCAGGATCTTGTTTTTGGGGATGCTGGAAGAAAAGACGTTATCAAATTCTTGAGCACCAACCATGTAAGATGCTCTGCTTTTTAGTTTCATACATCTAGACGATTTTATGCTGATAATGAGAAACATTTCCAGATTATAAACCACGAAAGCAAGCTACGGTTAATGATGATCGTTGCGGCAATATATCCAAAGAAGTTTGAAGGTGAAAAGGGGCGAAAGATGATGGAGGTAATAAACAATAATTATCTTCGAAAACGTTTAAATTAAGTTGATTAATTAGCTTATCCTACTTCTTGATTAAATCCTTCAGTTAGCAAAATTGTCGGGAGATGATGTAATAGCTGTGAACAATATGAGATTACTTGGACCAGTACATACAGAGTCCAAAAAGAGCACCACAGGATCTTTCCCTCTCAAGTTTGATGTTTTGAAGGTACATATTCTTCCTCACTATTGTTATCATTAGAATGACTAAGACTGAAGATTTTCTTGACAATCTAATAACTGGAATCTTTTGATCTATGTAACTCAGAAGAAGCGAGCTGCTCGAAGAGATCGAGTTGGTGACACTCAAACATGGCAGCTGTCTCGTTTTTACCCGATCGTAGAGGTTGTTACCTTTTGAAAATTTAAATTTCTTTTACTTTAAGCATGTTATGTATGCACTAAAGAACCTGTGACATGTTTGGTTTCTCTATATATGTGGGTAATATCTTTTCAGGAACTTGTTGAGAAACTTAGCAAAGGTCATTTGCCAAAACAAGAATACCCTTGCATGAATGAACCAAAGCCAACCTTTTATTCTGGCTCTCAATCTCCATCAACCAGTCCGGTATTGCCTCATTCAAGACGAACACCAACATGGGCAAGACGTCATCTTTCTGATGACGGATATTTCAGGTAATTCAGTTTAGTTTCTTTTTTTTGTTTTTATCTTTTGCTTGTTGGTAATCTGAAAGCTAGTTTATTCTTGAATCTAATGACAGTTTACACTGAATCTGAATCTGAATCTGAATCTTATAATTCAGTAATCTGCATGACAAACAATAAAAGTTGGCTAAATTTTTGCAAATTTATGAGGATATTATTGAATATTTGATAATATAGTCAAAACAACCAAGACTAAACTGTCAAATATGTTTCAGTGACTCGGTTCTAGGACGAGCATCTAGCGGATTCAAGAGAAAGGGACAGCGGATTTTCGTGTTCATAGTAGGAGGAGCAACAAGATCAGAGGTACTAAAATGAACCAGTCTGAAAAGAAAATATCTGTTATGATCCGTATGTAACTAGTGGGTTGATTAAGTGATACATTTTGTGTTAATTTTGCAGTTGAGGGTTTGCCACAAACTTACGGAGAAGCTTGACAGAGAAGTGATCTTAGGCTCATCCAGCTTCCTTGATCCCCAAACTTTCCTCACTGTATGGTCTCTCTTCATTTTTGCATTGAACACTTTGATTTTTTTTTTGTACATCAAAAACCTGTGTGTAATGACTAAAGAATGTGTTATTGCTATGCTACGTGCAGAAAATGAAACGACTAAACGAAGAAGAGGAGATCTCACTAGATGATATTATCATTTAAGTTTCATGTTTTTTCTTGGATGGGGTTTCTCCGACGTCGTTTAGACAAACTTGGTATCGATTTTTTTATTTTTGGAATTAATTTGGGGAGATATGTTCCCTATATGTACATAAGTGAGTACAATTTATTTGCTTCCTTGGTTTGACTAAAATTAAGGGAATTGCTATATTCTGTCAAAAATAATAAAAAGAGAATCGCCCACCGTGGGGCTCGAACCCACGACCACAAGGTTAAGAGCCTTGCGCTCTACCAACTGAGCTAGACGGGCTTGTTGTTTTACTGAGTTAGATAACTTATATATATCATTACTATTACCCTAAGTGTTCTAACAAAGAAGAATAAAATACGAACAAGGTTCATCTCTTACAGAAATAATATGAGAAAACAAACATGGCTAGCTTTGATGACATCTTCTTTCTACTTTAAGACAACGAAACAAAATATTAATAAACTGACAGAAAGAACAAAACCCAGTCCCGACCACCACTTATACATCCATGACCCACATGTCGGAAGCAGAGCATTTTTCATGTGAATTTCAAGAAAAAAACTAGGTAGTTAGTAAACAACTGTGATGACATAAGACCCGAGAATTCAAACCACTCCCTTTTTTTTTTCTTTTTTTTTTTTTCGTGAAGCTGACTCTACTAGTCTACTTAGTAGTAGTGATGCTTTGAATTTTCTTTTATGGGTTTAAAATCTTCTTCCTCGGTTTTTTACTAATCCGATTTGATTCCTCCGTTATGCTTGTTACTCTTCTTAGAAGACTCCTTGATCTGCGATGCGTGAAGCATACATGAAAATGAATGTTAAACAGAACTATTTTAGAGGTATTAGCATAAAGAACAAGTGACATTTCCATAGATGGAGATTTTACCTGCTCAAGAAGCTTCTTTTGGAATCGGTAACCCTGATACAGGAAACAAGTATATATATATTTTCAGTCTTGAGTTGTTAGAAATCAATTAGTGAATATCAAAAACTTCTGACGAACACTTACCTTGTCGGTTCCATATATGTAATCACAGTAAGTGAAAACTGAAGCAAAGTTGCTTTGGCTCTGTCCTCCAACGTAGTGATGATAATCATGGTACTCAGCACCACCATAGAAAGGAATGTATTTTGTTGGACTCCATGGGAAATCATATCTGCAATGGAACAAAGTGAAATATGTAAGCTTTAGTAACACCCTCTTCTATGGTCAATCAAGATACATTTCAAGATTTCAAACAAGCAAGAAACATGTCTCATTCTCACAGGAGTGTAAAGTAAAAAACTTTAAGGGAGCCTAGTTCCCTCTTTGCAGATGTTAAGGGTTACTCCAGAATTAATTAAAGTAAAAATGAGCCTATCAAAAGGTATCTAACCAGTTCCAAAACAAACCCCAATAGCTTCCAAAAGCCTAAAAAGTAAACCTAATACCTAACTTATCCCCAGTTGTAAAAAGGTGAGAGCCACTATTGAATCTACACACCTTGAGCTCTTGATATATAATATAACATAGACCAACTAAGGAAAGAGGAGATAAAACAATTCAAGAATTGGTATAATGTATAATAAACAAAAAGGCTATAACACTGTAAAGTAGAAAAAAAGCAAAAGGATTTGTTATTTGATTCTTTCAACCACGCTTACTTACCCACTGTGAGTCTCAATAGCCTCAATTTGTCTTAAAGCAATCCACAACCAAAAGGTAATCATATGACCAGGAGCAATAGCTGGTCCCAAAAACGTAGGTATCCCAAGAAGCAACACTTCAGCCCAATGTGCATAAGGTGCAGCATACCCAATTGGAGCAGTGTATTCATGATGTACATGATGAATCTTTTCATATCCCCATTTACTATGAAAGAACCTATGCACCCAGTAGTTAGTGTAGTCTTCAATTAAGAAGTAGACTACTAACTGTGCTAGAATCTCTGATGTTGTTGGTAATGGTAATCCGGATCTAATCTCAATCATCTGTTAAACATCAAATTCAAAATCCAAATCACACACAGTTCTGTAACAATCCTAATTCCTTCCAATTAGGCAAATGAGATAACCAAAATTTGTCAAATCAAGACTGAGATACAGCGGAAGTTCCAAATTCGTAAACGAAATCATCAAATCGAAACAACAAAGAAGCGTAAATTCAAACCAAGACCATCAAATTCAAACCAAATGTGTTAAAATTGTGAAATTAACCTGAATCGAAGGATAAGAAACGAGTTGTAAGGGACCAACGACGAGGATGAACATCTTCATGACGTCTTTGTAACATTTGAACATATCGGAGAAAGAGTAATTAACCTTAGGCTGGATCTTATACCGATTGAACAAACCAGAAGCGGATCGAGCCAATTCGACGAATACGAGAGGGATAGGGACGAGAGAGAAGACGACGAACAAGAACAAAATATTGTGGCAGTAGAGATAGTAATCTGATTTCGTGGCGGAGTAATCGAACCAGAGAGTTTCGAGACGAGTGAGGTTTCGCCCGAGTGCGACGGATGCTTCTTCGACTGTGGCGTAAGGAATCATCACGGAGATGGTTTCTCGTATCTTTATCTCCGGCGAAGATTCTGGTGACGACGTTGAGATCTGAAGAATTTGAAAGAGAGATCGAGAGAGAGAGGAGGAGAGGCGAGAGAGTGTTTTGTTTTGTTATGTGTTGTAAGCTGGACGATGTTTTGGACTCTCTGATGAAGAAGACGTGGCTGCAGTGATTAGTATATAAAGATTAATAAAGATTAATACAATAAATGCCATAAGTGTTTACATTAATATATAACTTGCATCACAGGTCAAAAATAAAAATTTAAAAGTAGAAAAAACCTTACCTTAACATTTCTATGTTTTTGTTGAGTAAAAAGAGAAATATGATGAATTATATTATTTATTGTGTGATTTAAATAACTAGTAGTGTAATTTTTTTTTTCTTGTTATAAAAACATAAATTAAATTATATTTTTAAAATTGTAATACGCTATTTTTATCATATTATTATTTTATCTAAAAAAACGTAATGAAATACTAAAATCATTTTATGTAACGTTTTATTTTAAGCAAATAAGTTAGCAAGTAAGAAATGTTTTCTCGATTTGGTTTTCCTGAGTCAAACAAGTAAATACTATATTGATATTGACAATAAAAAGTAACAAATTTATCTTACTTTACTATGGCAAAATCTGGAGGAATTAAATTAAAGGAATATTATAATGATTTTTGAAAGAAGGCTATAAAAAGTAAACAAAGGGAATATCCAATGTTTATTAGTTTATTGTTCAAAGCACTAACTTTTTAAAAAAAAAAGAATAATCAAAACTTTTGAAAAAATATTTTCCAAATTCTAGAATTGTTCCAATTTTATTAATTTAAAATACAAGTTAAAAGTTTGTCTTTAGTTAGGAAAAAGGATGATTCATTTAGTCAAATCCTATTATTGTAGTCACAAAATCTATTGTAGACTTTGGAATTATAAAAAAGTATAAACTGATTTATACGTTAAAGGTGGTAAAACATAAAGGTAAAGTTAATTAGCCACCAACTTAAAATAGCATCTTGAACATAAATCATAAAAATTATACAAAATATCATAAGAGATGACACCTAACTCAAAAAAAAAAAAAAAAGGACAAAACGAAATGAAAACAAATTTCTAGATGTACATCCAAATTTATTGTTTTTCTAAAACTATTTCACCAAAATATTTGATCGCTCTTATTTTATCATGATACTAGACTTACTAGTAGTATTAAGTTTTTATCAAGTAAATTACCTTTTAAATGATTAAGTTGTCGTCACGCTTATTTGCAATTTCAACCCAAACCAAACAAATCATTAATTTTCTCCAAAAAAACGTTGATTCGTTACGTAATTGTCCATATTTTTTTTTAATCTTTGCGGCTAAAAAGATTCTATATTACGCATGCAAAACTTTAGTTTACAACAAAATATGATTTTTACTCGACTCAAAATTATAAGTGAACGTTATTATTAGTAACGATATCTAAATATAATGATTTGGATTTGACAGTGATCAATATTGGTAGACCTATGATATGATATGATTCGACGCTTTCAAATCATTGGTGAGTCACTATTCCATTTCACCTCTACTTTATCACCCAAATTCACTTAAACTATACATGATTAAAATTAAAGATAAAGGTATAAAGTAAATATTGGCATTATAACGAAACCAAAAAAAAAGTCTACATTTGCACAAACTAAGGATTTGAAAACCATGTTATCATTGTCACAACTTGTGCTTCAAGTGTATCAATCTTCGTTTTCCTAAATTAATACTTACATTACCAAATTAAGCTCAATTGCGTTCAGGGGAATAAGAAAGCTTTAGCTATGACATCTAAGTTTGTCCTAAAAACTAAATAAGAAGTTATATCATCTTGATCACCACCAGAAAAAAAAGAAAAAAAAAAAAAGATATAACATCTAACATGCGAACTGAAAAAATGATTGAACAAACATAAAATCGAAACCTTGTCCCACCTTTATTTTTTCAAAAATGTGTTCCACAAATATCATCAAAGTCAAAGACGTTGTCACGCCCACTTGATGTATTTGTGTATAGCTAATCCTTCCACATATGACATGCCACTTGCTGTTACAAAATGCAAACTATGGTGAATGCAATGAACAAATATTTAGTGCTTTCCAAAAATTAGGTTTTTTTTTTTTGTGTTCTAAAAAAACGAATTGGCTCGTTTAAACAATATATATAAAAATATGACATACATATCACATATGTGTGTCAGTGTGTGTGAAAAATGAATTATTGTTTCCTTTCAATAAATTAACAACAAAGTACATAATTAATATTTATAACCCATATTTAAATCATTAGTAAGAAAATAAAATAAACTATTAATCCAAAAAATAACAAGTATAGAATAACAAGTATAGACAAACTGGAAAAGGATGAAGCTAGGCAGCTAGCACGCGAAGTGAGAGTGCATCATCAACAAGTGCGATGGGACTCTTACGCAACTGTTCACTACTCACACCTTTGTTCATTAGCCTTTTCACGTATTACTTATTTATTTCAACAGACATATTACTTTTCATCATTATCATCCGATCCCTATTTATTTGTATAGGAATATTTGACAAGTTTTTTGTTCGAATCTTTTTCATCATTCATCGCTTATTCTATTTATAAGTTATAGAGAGTTATTGGATAAATGTACAGTGAGCAATAAAGAATATATCACAATATCATGGCACTAATTTTGTAAGGTTTAGTTTGTTAATCACTTGGAAAGGGATTTAATCTTTACACGAAGTTACAACGTTATAGGCAAGGTACATATATAATTATATAGTAAATCAATAGGTTTATATAATCCATGATAAATAATAATATATAACATATCATAGTTGAATATAAATATAGACATTAACCTAGTACGTTATATATGATATATTGAGTAACTAATAAATTAAAAGAATTAATGAATGGTTGGTTGGTTAGATAGTAATACATTTGACGTTTGCTTGCAGTATCCATAGAGTACGTACGTAATTCGGTTTAGTTGCTTGCATTATACAAAGAGTACGTACGTAATTCGGTTTAGTATACTACTATACTATGAGATTTACAGTATTAGTTTTGTCAATTTCGTGTTGTCTTTCGATTTTTAAACTGAAGACAAATAAATATAATTTTTTTTTTTATCAATTTAACGTTACACACACATGCAGTTACACTGACATTTGTTTGGCACTTAATCAAGAAATTGATATGAAGTTCTTTTTTAGATTAAGATGCTAGGTTGTTTCCATATCACCTATTTGCTTATAAACAATTATTTGATTGTTATTTTTGATAAATTTTGTAAATGGCACCTATAATATTAACACTATAGTTTCGATGATTGATATTATATACTACAAGCATTTGATTCAACCGAACGATCATCGAGACAGTAGTGTAATCACTTCTGTCAAATGATTCAGAGTTGTCGTTAATTAGTTCCAAGCTCTACAATTTCGTTATCATTGGTTTATTGGAAAGCTATACATTTGAAGTTGCATGCATGCAGGGTGACATGCATGCATGAAGTCTTTGGTCGGTTACACTTACACCACGAAAAGAGCATTATTTGACCGTAGGCATGTCAATTAGGGCTAAAGCCCGCGGGCTAGTCCGGCCCGCCCCTAAAAAACATCGGGGTCGGGATTAAATATATATGTCCAAAAAAATCGGGTTTTTTGGGCTAAACCCTTTCGGGCTAAAGAGTTTTCTGGGCTTAACCCGGTCGGGCTCGGGCTGGCCCGAAAAGCCATTAAATAAATATATTTTTATTTTTGTAAATATTTTAGTTTGAATAGAAGATTTGATTAATGAATTAATTTTTCATATTTACTTACTAGCTTTACTTAATACTTTTAAAATCATTATCTATCATATTTTCTATTATTTATATATGTCAAAACTGAACAAAACTAAAATTATATATAGATATTGACTCTATCATCTACTTTAAAGTATTTTAATTCCATGTTTTATTTGGGTTAAAGTGTAAATAATTTATTTAGTATTCAATTTTTCTCTTAAATTAAGTTAGTTTTAATGAATATTGATAAGTTATTTAAATTTTGATACATTATTTTTATAGTATACTTTTAAATATTGTTTTTTAAAAACTATTATGAAATTAGAAGTTGATTTTTTATCGTTAGTTAAAGCCCAAAAAAGTCCGAAAAGCCTTGTAGCCCTGTTAGGGCCGGGCCGGGGTTTGAAATATAGGCCCGGATATTTTTCGGGCCGGGCCAGGCCGGACTCAAATATATGAGGGTTTTATGAGTTTTGGGCCGGGCCGGGCCGCGCTAGCCCGATTGACATGCCTATTTGACCGTAATCAAAGCAAAAGTGATCCCGTGTCATGAGCTAACACCAAAGACATCAAATCGATACGAAAACCTACTGATCCTAAAAGTATGAAACAAGTATGATCTTCTCTCCCACCTAAGCTTGTAAACCTCAGATTTTTATGCATTTTCTTAACTGTAGATTCTTTGGAGTTGATCAGTTCTCTTATTACATGAAAGTTTCTTCCCCTTTGAATGGGTAAATAGATCACAGCCTCTCTAATCATTTACATGTTTCTTACCGTTTGTGTGTTAATTACTTTGCTAGTCTTTTTCCTCAAGATGTACAAAGGCTTTATTTTTATTTCTTACTTTCAAGCTAATGAATCATAAATGAGCCATTAAATTTCTTAATTTCAGTTGGTATCTGGTTTTTTAATCATCTTATTGTCTACGGTAAGATGAAGTAGTTATATCACTATCTACTACAATTAACAATAAATCAAGGTAAGACCGACGATTCTACTATACTCTTTCTGTTTCTATATAGATGATTTTTCAGGCTTATTTTTTCTTTTCAAAACTAGATGATTTTCCCTCAAATTCATGCAAAAATTTGTTTTAACAATTTATATTCTGCAGATTTTTTTTCTATGGGATGAATTGTGTCTAAAGGGATATCAAAAATTTTTATTTAAAAATTATCAAAAATTTAATGATTTCTTTTGGTTCATATAAACAACTCCGATCATATAATGTTGAAAATCAACTATTTTATGATGATAATTCTTTTTATTTATTTAAGTAAAATTATATGATATATTAATTTTATATTCTCCTAATTGATTTTTCCCCGTACGTAGTACGAGGGAGAATACTAGTAACTCATAACTCAAAAAAAAAAACAGAGAGAAAAAGGCGAGGCGAGACAAGTCTCGCATAAGGCTTGGTCGCCAAACCAAGTGTCTTTTAAAATCAACAAACGTATCTCCGTTGGAATTTATTTTGACCGTTAAACTTTTAGAAACTCTCTACCAATTTCTAATATATGTATTTTTGGCGAAAAAATTAAGAGAGATAAGAGTCTTTAAATATTTTCTTCATAAATTGTAGCATATTTTGGCTCACACTCACCAATTCTATATTTCTAACATCCTTGATTTCTTAAGAGAAACAAAAATATTAAACTGGTTCGAGATAGAAATAAGTTCTTGAAGTTAAAAGATAATATTATTTGTGTTAAACAAGTTGTCATAACATCTATGATAATAGTAATAAGTTTTCATCAAATAATAAGCTCGATATGATTAATTTGTCGTCACGCTTATTTGCAAATTTCAACCCAAACCAAGCAAATCATTAATCGGTCTAAAAGCGTTGATTAACGACAAATTCCATATATTTTTTTCATCTTTGCGGCTAATATCGCATGCAAAACTTTTGTTTACAATATTTTTTTTTCATTTACTCAAAATTATAAAAGCATGTGCAGCGGTGGGACAATTTTTTGTCCCAAAAAAAAGTTTTTTATTTTTAGATTAAAAAAAAAGAAATAGATAACCAATCGCGGGTCCCACTAGAATAGTCAAAAACCAAGGCAGAGGACGTCCCTATATAACAAACGTTACTCTTGTTTTTTTTTTCTTTCTGATTTTTCTTTTTAACTAAAAATGTGGGGGACTGGGCATAATACCACTGATGCTCATGATCGAAGTGAACGTTAGTAACGATATCTATACATAATTATTTGAATTTGACAGTGATGAATATTGGTAGACCTATGATATGATATGATTCGACGCTTTAAAATCATTTGTGAGTCACTATTCCATTTCACCTCTCCTATATCCCCCTAAATTCACCTAAACTATATATTATTAAAATTAAAGAGAAAGGTATAAAGTATATATTGACATTATAACAAACAAAAAAAAAGTCTACATTTGCACAAACTAAAGGATTTGAAACCCATATTATCATTGTCATAACTTGTGCTTCAAGTGTATCAATCTTCTTTTTCCTAAATTAATACTTCCATTACCAAATTAAGCTCAATTGCGTTCAGGGGAATAAGAAAGCTTTAGTTAGGACATGTAACTTTGTTCTAAAAACAAAATAAGAAGCTATATCATCTTGATCACCACCAGAAAAAAAGATATAACATTTAATATGCGAACTGAAAAAATGATTGAACAACCTTAAAATTAGGTTTTTTTGTGTATCCTAAAAAACGAATCGTCTCGTTTAAAACAATATATAAATATATGACATACATATGTGTGTCAGTGTATGTAAAAAACGAATTCTTTCATTTCAATAAATTAACAACAAAGTACAAAATTAATATGTAAAACCCATATTTAAATCATTAGTAAGAAAACAAGTTAAACTATTAATCCAACAAATAACAAATATAGAATCATATATAAAAGTGGAAAAGGATGAAGTCAAGAAGAGGAATAAGAAGAAGAATAATGACAAATGCAGAGACGAGGTAAGCTCTACGAATCTATGAATTCATGACTTTATTTTTCTTTGTTTTAGTCAAGCAGAGTTTCAAAACTCTAAAACATATTTGTTTGGCCCTTTTTAAGAAATTGATATGAAGTTCAGTTTTAGATTAAGATGCTTGTTTCCATATCACATATTTGCTTATCTATATTAACATTATTGAAATACCTTTTGAAAAGTAACATTTTATTTTGTATTATTTGCATAATTAAACCCTTTCCATTTGAATAAAAAACAAACTTTTATAATAAAATTTTGTAACTAGATCATACTAAAATTGCAAAATTAGAAATTAGTATTTATTATATTTAACAAAATTTCCTAATATCTCTCAATAATCCTTTATCTTATAAATCACAAGTCACATGACCAATAATATTATGCCACAAAACATCAACACGTTCTACAATCAAGATGAAACCGTACACAATATATAACCGATGCATCTCCTATTTAACTCTCATTCAATTCAGTTTTTTTCTCTAATTAATCTCACTCCATTGTTTTATTGTCCAGTCTCTCATGTGTATTTTAGTTGCATGTCTTCCACTTCGTTGCTTTTTGTGTGGTTGCCATATCTTATGACTAATCTATTCAGGTTTGTGACTACTTTTTTCTCTTCATCTTTTACTAATACCTTTTTTAAATTTATTGATTCAGGTTAAAATTATATTTTAAAAGAGAGAAAGATTAGAGCTCAAATATTCCAAAAGATAGACCTCGGTTAATTATTAGTATAAAGTCTCGTGGATGAGAAGGTACACAATAATAAATCTTGAGTTACGAGAGATTAAACCCAATTATATAGTTTGTTTATCAACTGTATCTTAATAATAAAATAATTTGATCTAAACATTGCATAATTTATTTGTGATGGCAGATATAATTAATTCGAGAACTCTAAATAAAACGTTGTGGTTTGGGTTTATTAACTAATGATTAGTTATCGTCGCTGCAGATATTGGAAAGGGAAAAGAAAACATTATTCTACAGATGAACTTGAGACTTGAGAGATCAGAATTGCCGAGAAGATAAAGAGGGTTAGATCTAAAATATTCATATGTCCCGGCATGTATATTTTTAAACTTTGTAATTTTACCATGTTAAAATGTTTACTATTTTTCTTAGGTACATATTGGAAATACTAGTAAATCAAATATTTCTCCAATATCTTTATATGTTCTTATTTGTTTTTTTTTTTTGTCAACTGTTCTTATTTGTTTTTAAATTTTTCTTATTACATAAAACATATCTATAATAAAAATATAATATTTTCGCATATTTTGCAATTTAAAAATTTTAAAACGGACGTATATTACTCAATGGATACTAAACTATTATTGATAATTGTGTAGCACGAATCATGCGATTGAGCGAGTTATAATTTATATAATTATGATTATAGATGTTTTTACGGCTTGTCTAATATAGTAAAACTCACACAATATTTTAATATGAAATTAGGCTATTTAATCGAAAGATGTTATGCCAACATCATTTTATTAATTTAAATATTAGATTTATTTAATTAAGTTGATCAAATTACGATTACATAAAAAACAAAATCTTATGTAATATTCAACAAGTTAAATCATAAAATGAACAATGATAATACAGTAGTACAATTTTATATACCAAAATAAATCAACAAAAAAATACATTTTAAATATCGTCTCGTGGTGTGACGCAGGTTAAAATCTAGTAAACAATTCGAAACTGGTTAGTATTCATTATACTATTTTTTAACAACACCAATATAATATATGTCAAATCAGACTGATTTAGTTAAGTTTAATATTATGTAATGTTAACATTTTAAAATAAATTGCAAAGTAGTTGAATATTTTGAATTTTATTTCTTAAAAAATAAAAATTTTGGTCCACGGTATTCCGCGGGTTAAATTTTAGTGTCTCATAAAAGCAAAACCAATTATTTGTGCGTAATACATAGGTTCACCCATAGGGGTGAACTTTCTCATTCACCCCCTATTAGATTAACCAATTAAAATGAAGTAATTTGCCACGTCATACTATATATAAAGAGCATTACTTAAGTTCACACCTAGGTGTGAACCTCCTTATCACCCCCTATTAGATTAACCAATCAAAATGAAATAATTTGCCACGTCATACTATATATATATATATATATATATAAATAAATCAAAACTAAAATCACTAAAACAAAATAGATTATGGAAACAAAATATGTATAATATAACCAATCTTTTATAAACCCAAACCAAAATATAATTTTGTTTAATTACAAAATCTAAACTCTAACCACTATTTTATCAACCCAAACCAAAATATAATTTTGTTTAATTACAAAATATAAACCCTAACCACTATTTTGTCAATCCAAACCGAAATATAGTTTCGTTTAATTACAAAAAATCTAAACCCTAACCACTATTTTGTCAACCCAAACCGAAATATAATTTCATTTAATAACAAAATATAAACCCTAACCACTATTTTGTCAGCCCAAACCGAAATATAATTTCGTTTAATTACAAAAAATATAAACCCAAACCGAAATATAATTTCGTTTAATAACAAAATCTAAACCCTAACCACTATTTTGTCAGCCTAAACCGCAATACAATTTTTTTTGTGTTTAAAATCTAAACCCTAATCATTCTTTTATAAACCCAAACCGTAATATATAATTTTCTTAATAAAAATTATACAGAATTTGTTTCCTTAATTCACCCCGAAAGGTGAACCACTCTTGTAATCTTGTTCATCCCCTTTTGAATAGCCAATCAAAATACAACAATATGCCCAGTCATTTTTTATTTCAAAAAATAAAAAAAAAAAAAAAAAAAAGTAAATACAAAACAAAATAGAAAAAATAATATATTTGTAATCCTCAAGAGGTGAACCTAAGTATTTTTCGTAAATAAATTCAACTCTAGATTTTATAAATTTACTAAAATCTTTGAAAAATACTTATGGATAATTAAGAAATTAACCGATCTATAACACACCCACAAACCTAAACAATTCCAAGTTCAACTGATCATCGATTTTATATCTTTTATAGAGAATACAAAAAGGTGGGCTTATAACCGTTACAAAGTGGAAGAAAAATTCAGCCCACATAATTCTAGCCCGAATAAAAAAGGATTACAAATATAAGTTATATAGGGTTGTGTCGTCTCGTTCCTCTATCTATCGAAACCTAGCCGTCGCTCTTGTCTTTTCAT
The DNA here is from genome assembly GCF_000375325.1 of Capsella rubella. Classification (NCBI taxonomy): domain Eukaryota; kingdom Viridiplantae; phylum Streptophyta; class Magnoliopsida; order Brassicales; family Brassicaceae; genus Capsella; species Capsella rubella. The sequence continues at coordinate 14,145,184 of NW_006238918.1, read as the reverse complement.
CATCTGATACGTTTCCATGGATAAAAATAAGTGGCTGAAGGAATGCTCTGCATCCACCACTACCGATGTATACTTTTCTTCCTTATATGGCTCTCTTCTTTACTCAGTGTTGAACAATTTTTATTTTTCTCTATTAATGGTTTCTTCACCAGCTGAGTCTTTTTTTTTTTTTTTTTTTTTGAAGGTTGAAGCAGCCTCGAAGAAATGTAAGAAAACGAATATTTTTTTTTTGGTTTTGTTTTATATTATAGAATCAAACATATGCCTATACTGTTGTGTCAATCTTGATCTTTATTTTTTGATTTCTTTTGTCAAAGAAAACTTGGTCTCTGAATCTTAGAATGATTTTTATTTTTAAGATTTTGATTTTTTTTTTCTATCTAGCTAAGAGAGAGTTTGATGATTCAGTGATACTACTTCTTAAGAAGCAAAAGAAGGTATACTCTGGAACCTAGAAACAATAACTTTGTATTTGTTTTTATTCCCCGGTTTGTCTTATTGATTTTCCTGTTTATTGATTTTCCTGTAATATAATGGCAGGAAATCGATGAACTAACTAGTTCGTTGAAATTGATGTCCGAAGTTATCAAAACACTGCAGGATAATTCAGTGACAAAGGCTGATCTAGAGGATATTTTATTGAAGGTATATATACTGTATGTTTAATTTTCTATGAATCTATTTGTGAATTGTATTTGGTTGCTGATCTATATTTTCAATTATAAACCTCATTCTTTCTAGGGCTATTATTTGCTATCTAGGTTGTGAAGCTATATATATATATATATATACTGTAAACTTTGTAGCTCATCTTTTGTTTGATTTTAAACGTTTCTTGAAAACTTGAGACCTCCTACTGAGTTGAGTTCACTCCAAATAAATAAAATATTGATATTTGTTTTGTCTATAGGTGAAAGAAACCACAAATAAGAAGGTGGAACCAGAGTGCGGTTTTGAAACTAGTGGTGCCGAGGGAAACAATCAAGAGACCATTTTGGTTAAGGGATTTGATTGTTCCTTCCCCAGGGATGATATCAAGAGCTCACTGGAAAAACGTCATTACTTGAAAGATTACTTGAAAGATTTCTGTGAAACTAGTGGTGGTCGTCGATATCGTATACCAGACAGGTACACTAATTTGTTCCTAATTATTAAATTTTGATAACAAAGGAAACTATTCATTAGTTTGTGGTTATTTTTTGCTCTTTGTTATTGCAGTGCGTTAAACTCCCCTAGTGCTGTTACATGGCGTGAAGGGGATGATAGTAGTGATGAAGAAGCAATGGTGACCAACCACAGCTAGTATTGCTACTCCTATCGACTTAGCTACATCAAATCTTTTATGTTCATGTGTGTTTAACTTGAAAATGATAACTTAAGATCATATCATGATAAATGTTATGATAACTTTTAAAAACCAAACTACATGTTATATAGTCGACTTAGTGCGTTGGTTGACCGAGTTGTTTGGTTGTCAAATGCGTTTTGTAACTCCATGAACTTCTCTATAAGAGTAATTAAAAAAAAAAGTGTCCGAAGCTAAACCTACTAGGATTTGCGTTTAGGTTTGTAACAGAAGAACTAGATTTTACCCCGTGGTACACCACGTGGTTGGTATTTTATGCATATATGTTATGTAAAACCTTAACCGTTATAGTTTATATATACGTACAGTTATATACAAAGTTCGTTTAACATAATTTTTTGATTGCCAACATGAACAATATATCCTTTGTGGTTTATATATATTGAACAATATGCTAGATTCGTACCTGCGATAGAGAGGAAGGGAAATTTCTTGGGTTTTTTTTTGTTAAACGAAAACAAATTTTACCCCGTGGTACACCACGGTTCCATTTTCTTTCAAAATTATATGTAATACTCGTGATTTTGTGTAATAAAATGATTGCGTTTCTTTAGTGATTAATATAAATGTTATAGTGTTATAATACAAAATTATAATATAGTTGTATTTGCAAAAAACAAATTTTGTTGATGAATTCATATGGGCTGGATTTTAGAAGAGTTATGAGTATCATGTGTATTTTTAATATAGTGAACCTCATATTTGTTAAAATATCATATTGTTAATATGAAAGGAAATACGAATGTTATTTTACAACATTAATTTGGATTATTAATTTTGCAATATTAGTTTAAATTATTTATGGTAGCAATATTTTAGAGAATTATTTATGTAGCAAACCCAATATTATTTTGTAACCACATCAAAATTACTTTTCATAATTATTTTATAAATAACTATCTAAGGACTTTATAAAAAATATTACATAATTAAATTTAGTTTTAAATTAGTTACTAATTGCATCTTTTTTTTTTACATTACTAATTGCATCTTAAATTTTTTAATTCATGACTTTTAGTAAAAATACACAGCAATTATTAGTCATATCATATTCATTAGTTGTAAAGTTGTCCGAGTTGTTTGGTTGTCAAATGCGTTTTGTAACTCCATGAACTTCTCTATAAGAGTAATTAAAAAAAAAAGTGTCCGAAGCTAAACCTACTAGGATTTGCGTTTAGGTTTGTAACAGAAGAATTATAGAGATTAATAAGGTAGAATTACAGAAGAAGAGAGTAGAGAGAAGAGAAGAGAGGAATTTGATGAACATTGTTTTTTTTTTTTTAAGATCTTAATCAATAAGTTGCTATAGTGAACAAGAGGGAACTAAATAGAGAAATAAGAGGGATAAGGCTACTAAACAATAGTAGCCCATTAAGCACATAAACGAGGCCCAACAATCCCCAAACGATACTTATCAATACTCCCCATTTGAAGTATCACCATGTCCTCATGGTGGAAGGAATTAGAACTCTAGAAAGTTGAGGGTTGCCTTGTTTGCTTGAGCCTCTGCATTTGTTTTGGCTTCCGTGATGAGTAACCTCGAAGGGTTTGTCTTGCTGGCCATGAGCACAATAAACTTCACCTGCTCCCCTTCGATCTCTTGATTCTGTATGTATTTCCCACACGGAGTGATTCCTTAATGATGGAAACAATCTTGAAAATACTGAAAGGTTGTAGGCGTCGAGAGCCTCGTTCCCTTAATGTTCCAGTCTCACTCTTCCCCTTGCATTTTTGTGTGTTATATATGTCTATTTAGATTAGGCAAGACTCCTAACTACACGAGTGATCTCCTTAAGAATCTTATGGAAATGTTCCATGGGGTGTCGAAAGATGTGTTTGTAAAGCTTCTTCTTGATTCCACTTCCAAGTTTTACGCCGAGGAAGCTGAGCAAGTCCTGCAGCGATCCGACATCTCCCAGTACTTGAAATATGTCGAGGTACATACATATCATTTTGTGTTATAATCTTTCCCTATTAACCCCTATAAATACAAAGCTATATGTTCTGTTTGTTGCAGGGGAGTTTGCGTGCCGAAGAGAAAAAAATGCGAGAAGCATTATTTCTTCTTTGAAGGGTGCTGGCCACAACTAATGACCGTTTTAGCGAGCCAACTCCTGGAGGCTCACGCTTGTTTCCTTGAAGAGGGGTTTAAGCTATTAATGGATAAGAGTCTCATTGATGACCTTAAAAGAATGTATCGTTTATTCTCTACGGCAGGTTTTGAGGATTATATAGACAACTTTCTTAGATCCTACATTATGGGAAAAGGAGAGGGAGCGAGGCAAGAAGGTTCCTTGCATGAGTTGCATACTAGCATTAATAAGATTTGGCATGGATGCTTTCAGGAGGATTATTTATTGGATGAGACCATCAGAGACTGTTTTAAGGGTTTGGGTCTACATGTGCCGGTATGTCTTATTTCTTTCACCCGTCTCCTATCAGTTCTTGACCTATAGATCCAAAAGCAAGTGTGTGAGCGTGATTCTTTGTGCAGGACGAGCTTTCGGGTCAAGTGCAGTGGGAAGAAGAGGAGTAAAGCTAACTTGTCAAATATACGTTGAAATATGAAAGAAGTTGTAACGTATATAAATTTATAAATTCTTAATTAACATGTTACGCTATATAAAGTTATTTTTGTTAATTAACAAGGACATTTCATCTTTAACTTGTAAATCCATTTCCGAGGAGCCATCAAAAACGCTAGACTTTTTGTAAAACATCACATGGAAATCACTAATACCACCTCCAGTGGAATTACAACAGTTGAAGCAACCATGTTAATTTCCAACCATATTCTTCTAAGATTTATTTAAAATGAATATTCACCTAATTCACCTTTCTTTTTTAAATCCATTTAAAAATGTTTGATGACACAAGAATACGATAAAAATTGAGGCAACAAATTGATTTTATGATCTTTATGAATCTTGATTGAATATTAAAATTTATTAAAAAAGTAATGACATTTTAAAATCATATTCGAAAAAGTACATATTACATATTTTTATTGTAAACAATTATTTTCAAACTTTTTTTTTAATTGTTAGTGTTTTTACATAAATAAATTGATTTTTTTTTTATGATTAATGAAATATGCAACTGAAAATAACCAATTATTTTTCTTAATTAATGAGTTTTAAAAAAAATTACTAAGAATTACGAGAAAAATTAACCAGATTAATAACTCCATTCTTATGAAAATAATACTAGAACTAGATTTTACCCCGTGGTACACCACGAGACCAGTATTTTATGCGTATGTGTTATATAAAACTTTAACCGTTGTAGTTTATATATAGTTATATACAAAATTCGTTTAGCATAGTCTTTGATTGCCAATATGAACATGTATCCTGTGTGGTCTATATATATCAAAGAATTTCCTAGATGTGTACCTAGAGGGGAACGGGGAATTTCTAGTTTTTTTAAAACGAAAACATATTCTTTTTGGTGTTGATATTTTTTCATTAATTAAAACAGTAGTGATTTTATAGTCAACATTGGGAGTGGAGGGTAATTAGTTAATCCATATGTTTTCAAGTTTGATGGGTACATATACTAATATATATTTTTATTTAATTTAAAGTTTTAGTAAATATTTTTGGTGTATTCTAAATACTATGTTGTATGATAGTACATGTAAATGTTTGTCTATCTTTACATGATTTTTTTGAAAATAGTATATAAAAATAATAGAGGATGTTTTAATGAAATAGTGTGTAAGAAATTATTTAAATTTGCACTTTCCTAATGGGCTAGAATTTACCCTGTGGTACACCACGGGTCCATTTTTAATACACCACGGGTCCATTTTTAATACAATTTTAGTGTTTGGATTATAAAATAGTTGATTTTTTATTTGTAATATTAATGCTACAGTGTTATATATATTTTGGTCTATTTTCAATAACTAAAATTATTTATTGTTTATATATGTGGGTTGAATTTGAAGGAACTTAGTATATGTATTTATAAAAATAAAAAATACTATTTTTAAACTCAGATTTGCTAAAATAATGGTGTACGTATAAAAATTAAGTTTGTATATACATTTATATTTTTAAGACATAGTTCTAACTTATTTTTGTTTGCTAAACAAAAATTAAAATCCAAGTTGGAAGAGTTGGGTACTCCCAAGATATAAACTTTAATATAAGATTAATTACTTATGAAAAATATACACAACTAAGTCTTTGGCATTTGTTTTATTTTTTACTTTGAGAATTGATTTGAATGAGAAACCACAGCTTTAAACCGTATTAAAACATATTTCACGTTTGTTTAGATTAAAAAAAACAAATATATTTCACGTAGGTAAGAAGCCATGCATGAGAGATATAATTGTTTATATCTTTGTTTTATCTATCCTACCATTCTTTTTTAGCCACATATGTATTGTGATCAACAATAAGTGGAGGAAAATAAAGATTAGCTAGAGAGAACTAACCCATTATTTTGGTTTTTCAGATTATCACAAACAAATACAATTCACCAAAAAAAAAAAGAGTAAATTTTATGCTTCCAAATATGCCTTCAACAATATATGTATATATTTCTGAAGAAAATAAAATTGACATAAATGAAATTGAAGTTAAATTCCGTCATTGTTTCTATATTTCATTCATGCCAAATTAATATTAAAATGAATATATAGAACTCAGAAAATCAAATATATAAAAGTAAGGTTTCACTCTCTCCTTATTGGTGGAAAAATATTTAAGGCTTTAATTTTTATTTTTTTAAATAAATAAATAAATGTTTATGACAATCAATCAATACAAAATTTAACTACACTATAAGTTATAATCAAATGGCAAAGAAAATGAAAGGACTTAATCATATATCATTAATCAAAATAAATAAATAAATTAATGTTTATGACAATCATTCAGTACAAAATTTAATTACTTAATCATATATCATTCAACAAAATAAATAAATAAATAAATGT
>NW_006238918.1:14137750-14138767 GCF_000375325.1 Capsella rubella | reverse complement strand
CTTTAAATTCACACTTTACTAATAAAATGAAACTGAAAATTATATAAATTTCCAAAGACTATTGGTTTTCTTTATTGAATTCTAATTAAACATAATATAAATTATAATTATAACTCCTCTAATTTAATTATTTGAAAAATGTAACTTACATCACTTCTTGTTATAAATAGCTATTCTCACATCGTTCTCTACCATATCTCATATCTTCATTATTCTCTTTGTTTTTTTTTTAAAGTTCTTGCATCGGGTGAAAACTCATTTAAAATATCATTGTAAGAGTTTGATTAATTATTTAGTTTAAACTTTTGTTTTCAATTTTATTTATTTTTTGTTTTTATGTATTTCTTTATGTCTTCATTGTTTTTTATATTTTTAAATGTAATACATATGTATAATAATATTTTATGGTTATAAGAAAATCAAGCTAAAGAAACCATCTTCATTATTTTACATTGGATGTTTGTTTCTTTCTCACATATTCATGTAAATTTATTTTAATTTCAAAAGTATGTAATTTTTTTAACAAAATAAACTTTTTGTTATATAATTATCAAACCAATTTGTAAGACATTCTTTTAAGAATAATGATCCTTATATTTAGTTTGTGATTCAACATGTAATAATATAAAAAACATTATAATTTTTGTTAACTTTGAATTTTATACTTGACTTCCTATACAAAAAACAATTTGATATTCAATTTTCTATCTATTATATATACTACAACGATGAAAAATATAATTAAACCTAGAGATATAGCTTAAATAGCTTAAATTAAGAGGAATATTAAAAAAAATTAAAATATAAAATTATTCTTTGGGAATTTTTTAAGGTTTCTCCTTATCGGTCCATTTAGCATTTATTTTTTAATTATAATATTTATTTTTAATTAAACCAAATACCTAACACATTTAGTCATATACTTTAACTCATACTTGAAATCCACACTTTACTATTAAATTGTAACTTAAATTATATAACCTTTCAATTGACTATTTGTTTCCTCCATTTAACTTC
>NW_006238918.1:14136458-14136931 GCF_000375325.1 Capsella rubella | reverse complement strand
AATAAATTCAAAAGATATGGATGTATGCTTCTATTGTATGATTTAAATAAATAACATGTAAAAATGTCATAAGCATTAAAATTTATTTAATCTATTTTTTAGAAGTAATAAATAAATAAAAATAATTAAATAAATATACAACAACCCGCGCATATGCGCGGGACATTACCTAGTCATATATATAAAAGTAAGGTTCTACTCTCTCCTTATTGGTGGAAAAATATTTATGGTTTTAATTTTTTTTTTAAATAAATAAATAAATATTTATGACAATCATTCAATACAAAATTTAATTACACTATAAGTTATAATCAAATGGCAAAGAAAATGAAAGGACTTAATCATATATCATTCAACAAAATAAATAAATAAATAAATGTTTATGACAATCATTCAATACAAAATTTAATTACACTATAAGTTATAATCAAATGGCAATAAATGAAAGAACTTAATCTATATATCATTACAAC
>NW_006238918.1:14135523-14135763 GCF_000375325.1 Capsella rubella | reverse complement strand
TATATAATTATCAAACCAATTTGTAAGACATTCTTTTAAGAATAATGATCCTTATATTTAGTTTGTGATTCAACATGTAATAATATAAAAAACATTATAATTTTTGTTAACTTTGAATTTTATACTTGACTTCCTATACAAAAAACAATTTGATATTCAATTTTCTATCTATTATATATACTACAACGATGAAAAATATAATTAAACCTAGAGATATAGCTTAAATTAAGAGGAATATTA
>NW_006238918.1:14028532-14135212 GCF_000375325.1 Capsella rubella | reverse complement strand
AAATACTCATTTTTACATCCTCCTCCACTATATCTGATATTCTCAATATTTTCTTTGTTTAATTTTTAATGTTCTTGCATGGGTTGAAAGCTCAATTAAGATATCATTGTATGAGCTTGATTATATATTTAGTTAAAACTTTTGTTTTCAATTATATTTCTTTTTTATTTTATGTACTTCTTCATTTTTTCATTGTTTTTTATACTATTAAATGTATAATACATATGTATAATAATATTTTATGGCTATAAGGAAATTACTTTATCGATGGGATTCAAAAATATTGATTTCTGACCATCCCACCATAAGAAAATCAAGCTAAATAAACCATTTTCATTGTTTTACTTTATATGTTTTTTTCTTTCTCACATATTCATGTATATTTATTTTATTTTCAAAGTATGTAATTATTTTAACAAAATAATTTTTTGTTATATTCAAACCAATTTGTAAGACATAGAAATAAATAAAATTGTATACACAAATAAAGGTAATTTTTGTGTATATTTATAAGTTTACACACATATTTGGATAAATTTTAACATTTTTAGTGGTTGTTTTGATAAAATTTGAAAATAGGGTAAATTTAAAAAGTGGTATTTTTAAAGGGATATTTTTTAAATTCTCCCAATATCATTCCTATTTTTATCATTAACAATATTATTGTTTTATCAAAAAATACTTAAAAGTACTAAAGAAAATTACTATCAAAATTGATTACTTGAACAATTAATCAACGAATAAATTCAAAAGATATGGAGTATGTATGATTTAAATAAATAACATGTAAAAATGTCATAAACATTAAAATTTATTTAATCTATTTTTATAAATAATAAATAAATTAAAATAATTAAATAAATATACAACAACCCGCGCATATGCGCAGGACATTACAGATAGATGACTCTAACTTTCTTTTTTGTAAAAAGACCACTAACTCCTAATTTGTCAAAAGAACAAACAAAAAAGATCCCGTCTTTCTCCTCCTCCTCGCTAGGGTTAGTAAATTCGGATTTGGTTCCTGGAGACCTACCGTCCTAAAATCGCCGCCCGTACTATCGCGAATTGGGGATATATAATCGCATTTCTGGTGTGTATTGATTTCTTCCGTATTGGATTATCATGAAACGTCCGGGCAGCCCCGCCACATGTTCACCTGCGAAGTCGCCGAAGCTCGTTCACCACTCACCGGATGATGTAGAAGCAGATGAAAATTCTTATATTCTTCCTTGTAGCCCAAGAGATGATGGCCTCTTCTGCCTTCCTGTATCGGGGCCTCCTCTTATGTTTGACTTCGGCCCCGTTCCTGTTACAGGTACACGCTTTCAGATCTTGGAATTTTTTTTGTTTCTTTTAACTTTTTTATGGTTCGTCGCTGATCCTCTAAATTTCATATCATCTGTTTAGCTGAATTAGCCAGAAAACAACAAAAATACTTAGCGGATGCGTGGGACTTGCTAAAGCCAGCTATCAAAATCATCTTAGATGATAAATATGATAAGTCTAAAGATATCAACTGCCGAAAGATTTATAATGCTGTTGAGCGTGCTTGCTTTGGGGATCCTGGGAAACTGCAATTGCAGCTTTTCGATCTTATCGAGCAGGAGTGTGAGCCACACGTCTCTGCTGTTATGCAATCTTTAGAGAGGCAAAGCAGTGATCTCTCTGTTTTCTTACCACTCGTGTACAAGTCGTGGCTAGACTTTAAAAGGAAGATGATGTTTTTGTCTGACTTAGCCATGTATCAGAGGTGTGATGGGATAACACTATGGAGCGTGTGCCAGAAGCTTTTCCATAAGCAACTCTCCATGTCCCCTCAACTTCAAGATCGAGTTATTAGCGGCATTTTAGGACTCATCACTGAGGAAAGGTGAATAATTAAGACGAGTCTCTTCTTTCCTTCACTGTTTCAGTCTCACACTTTTTGTGTTATATATATATGTCTATTAGATTACGCAAGATTCCTTACAACACGGATGGTCTCCTTAAGAAGCTTATGGACATGTTCCGTGGGGTGTCAAAAGATGTGTTTGCGAAGCCTTTTCTTGATTCCACTTCCAAGTTTTATGCCGAGGAAGCAGAGCAAGTCCTGCAGGAGTCCGACATTTCCCAGTACTTGAAATATGTCGAGGTACATTTACATTACATCTTAAGATCTCAAAGTATCCTTTTTTGTTTTGTAAAGCTTTCCTTCGTAAACCCTAAAAATCAAAGCTATATTCTTCTGGTGATTGTTTATTGCAGGAGAGTTTGCTTGCTGAAAAGACAAAATGCAAGAAGCATTATTTCTTCGTTGCATCTTGCTGGTCACAACTACTGGAAGATTTAGGGAGTCGACTCCTGAAGGCTCACGCTGGTTTTCTTGAAGAGGGTTTTAAGCTATTAATGGATGAGAGTCTAATGGATGACATTAGAAGAATGTATTGTATATTCGCTATGGTGGATCTGGTGGATGATCTAGACTCTCTTCTTAAATCCTACATTTTGGCAAAAGGAAAGGGAGCGAGGCAAGAAGGTTCCTTGCGTGAGCTGCATACTAGTATTGAGAAGATTTGGCGTCAATGCTTTCAAGACGATTATTTATTGGATAAGACCATCAGAGACTGTTTTGAGAGTATGGGTCTGCATGTGCCGGTATGACTTCTTTCCTATTGGATCCCCCTCTTATTGATTCTTGAACTGCAAATATAAAAAAATGTATGTGATTCTTTTTGCAGGGTGAATTTTCGGATGAAGAGCAGCGGGAATGCATGGAGGATTAAAGCCGACAGTCGTTTATTTAATGTTAGTAGAAGTTGCGGTTGTTATTCTGGTATTGTGTAACGTTTCTTTATCAGCCAACGGGCTATACATATGCTGTTGATATTTCTTCAGAATTGACTACATTGTGAACAAAACGAAATGCATTAGCATTTTAGTATATCAGAAAGTGGATTTTATTCTACAGGATAATGTCTGAGTCGGAGAGGTTTCTCTTTGGTCCTTTGAACTCTAATATCTATGTATGCGTGTTCGTTGTTCTGATCTCATTCTAGAAAACTGATCTTTGTTACATTGGGTAATACTACTTATCTTTCTATCTAATCTCTCGCTTCTCTTCACGTAAGCCATGGATCTCGTGGATTGATTTTTAACAAGGAAATACTGCCTCACGGCTGAATAGAAGCCAAAGTAATAAAGTAAGGTGCCACATAAATTCGATGGAGACAGTCGTCGTTGCTTCCTACAGAGGGACGTCTTGGACAATCCAAGTGTGTGTTCAAAGCAAGGAATGCTGTGTGTTCAAATCTCTATAACGCTGGGTCTTCTCAGAATCTTACGTGTGTGTGCTTGTAATTTCAGATCAGTTTTGTCAACAGAAAGGTAACCAGAATCCACCCTTGGATCTGCTATATTTCTTCTATACCAGTTTTGACCAAGCAAGCTCAACTACTCAATTTGGTCAGGTTAAATATTTAAGAAACAAAACAGAACAAAAGCTGAATAAAACAGAAGAAAACCTGAAAAGAGGGATGAAATTTTTGACAGAACAAGACGCATGTCTCATAGATATGTTAAATGGGTTCATCACACACCCTTAACACAAAGTTATGGATTTTTCTAATTTGCTGGTTTGGAGAAAACCGAAGTAACTGGTGAATTAGGCAGTAGTAGAAGCTTTCTACAAATGCGGAAGAGGTAACTTGAAAACAAGATTCTGGTGAAAAGGAATCTCCTGTCATCAAATTGGTCAGCGCACAGAGAATAAGGAAGATATCAAAGCATGGAACATTGGTTGTAGGTTTGACGATATAAAAGAAGTTTGTTTTTCTTGGCAATTCCCGAGGGTCTGTAATTCATTCTCCCCCTTTGTTCTTAACTGAAAAGATAAGAACTTAAATTAAGCAAGGCTTTCCATTCCATAATCATGTTACATTGGATGGTTGATTAAAAAGGATCCATTTTGTTCTTGTAGTACCACATTTTTAGATAGCAAAATGCTGCTGCTTTGATGATTAAACCTGATTTGCTTCCGCAAAAGTTTGTTTGTGGGACAAGCTATTAGGGAAAATTGTGCAATTGATGTTTGAAACATTCAATGTCTCTGGATTTTATGCATCAGATTAAGCAATGTTGTTGAACACATCTGCAGTTGTACCATTGGTATTGGTCATGGCCTCATGGGAAGATAGGTAGAATAACTTGGTTGGACTCTTTGTTGTTTTCCTTTACTGACCTTTATATGCTCTAAAATGTTTTGTTGTTTGGTTGAAACATATTTTTCCCTGTTGTAGATTGGAGGGTCCTTGTGCTTCGTAGCTGGTTACGGTCAGGATGTTATTTTGTCAAGGTTTTGCCAACAATAGAAATCAAGTGGCTAGCTAGTCGTGAATTTGTGATCTCAGTGGATCGAGAGTTGCTGTGATCAGAAAGCTGTTAAAGATGTTTTTTTGATGTAGCTGTCGGTGGATTTCCTCCCTCCTCTATTGTCACACTAACCGAACTAAGGCTATGGTTATAAAACTTTTGAGATACGTTCCCACGCAGCAAAGAAACAGTTTGTAACCCAATGCTTCTGGTCCGGCCGGTTTCACACCTCTTCACATTGCAGTCAACAAAGACGGTTCAAAAGATGTGTTGGATGCCCTGACAAAGACCCTGCAATGGTAATTTTGATTTTCCCTGTTTTCTCTAGGAAAACACTTTTCTTTTTGCTTTTGAACAAGTGAAGATTGTACGCTTGGAATGGAAGATACATCTCAGAGGAAGCAAAGGCTTCACACCATAAGTCAACGCACTCAGACGCTTACAAAGTCAGTTATACTTCCCAATTGATTCATGGCAAGATCAATAAAAGATCAACTTCGGAAGGTCACGAATCATGACGTGGTCAAATCCTCGTTCCTTTCTCGGGCAGAGCAGAAAGAACCCAAATCAGGTTCTAGACAGAAGATAGTAAAGTCAAACGGATATGTTTTGATTCTAATTTTTATGGTTAGGTCCAGTTCAATGTAGTTCCGGTCTATGTTACTGAAAGTCTGAAACCACTCAGCACCTAAACTGAGCATAGAGTGTTTTTCCATTCTTAGCTTTCTTCGTACCTCCTTTTTGCCAAAGAACCAGTTGCATTAAAGTTCGCTAAATAGATAACGTCAAAGAGATACTAGAGTAACACAACACAAGAAACACAAGTTTATCCGAGTCTAAATACGACTTCCACAGAAACGAGGCAGCCACACAAGCACAAAACATCAAATCCATAAGCTTGCATTCATTACTTGACAAGAACCATTAACTACTTAGCGTATGCAAATCTCTCATCATAACACAGTCTGTAACATAATGAGTATGCACAATACCATGTCCTCTCTTCTGTTTGTAGAAGAATTCGCCAACCTAAGACATCCAACTAAAAAGTCAATGCATAGGCAACCAAACAAGAAAGAACAAAACCAACTTGCTTTTGGAGTATTCCAAAAGCAGGAATGAAACACACAAAATTGCAACAGTGTTCTTAGGTCGTAGGAGACATTATGCTTACCATTCCATCAAACTCAAAACTTGGAGTCTCTGAGCCCTGCCTGCAGAACTGGAGCATTTGACTTAAGTTCAGGAATCATACCATATATATCAATATATATGCAGAAGTTTATAGATACAAAGAAATTACCTGTTAATGAAATAGGGCAAGATAGTCAAGTATTTTAATCAGCGTTGGAACATCAATGCCCATGTCATTAGCAATTTCCCACTGCAGTTCCTCAGACAAAGTCATGTAAGACTCCAGAAAGTCGCCATCAATGAACTTTCTGTCCCGAGCATTTTCTAATTCAATACATCTGTGCCCACTAAGCTCTACAAAATGGTCCCATTTCTTTCTTGCCGCCCTCATCTTCTTCTCGAGATTCTGCAGATACGAATAGACTCCATCTGGCAAGGACACTATGACTCTCATTGCGCTGGTAGTTGTAGAAAATAAAACTGATGGAACCTGAGCGTAATCTTCGTCGGCTAGTCTGGAAAGTGTTCCCGACTTTATTTGGGTTATAAATTCCCCTGAGTACCATTGCCCAACCATGTTGTCTAGTCCGTTATAAGACATGATGATGTACTTAGCATTGCTAGAAAAAAGAACCTCATTTTCCATCATTAGAATAGCAGTGTGGTTATTCCGATTCTCTGGTGCAATAACAATGTCTTCTAACTTGTACTTAACCTAAAACAAACAAGTGACCAAACAAAATACTGAGTCTTCTAACTGTAATGGGAACTCCACAAAACCTCACTAAAACACTTACCTTTTGTGACAATGAGCACATAGAAGAAAATCTCTCTTCCACACCTTCTGGTTCAACAACATCGGGATTTTCATTCAGCTCACGAACAGTTTGCATCCACTCAAAGAAACGAGGTGTAGTATGAGAAATATTGACCAAAAGTCCCCCGTGCAAGTTTTTGAGATAGTGCACAGCGCCATCAGTTGGAAATTCAGTGACACGAACCAGTTTCCCATTTATAACAAGTAAAACTAAAATCCTCCCCTACAGGAGAATAAGGAGAAGAATTAATCAACTTAACCTCAGCAAAAGAAACAAATTGAAGAAGCCCTACAAGTTTACCTTGATTGGAGCATCCTCCCCTGGCACACTGAATGATGTTCCAACGCAGTAATAAAAACGATTGTCATTTGCAAACCGAGAACTAATGATTGACAATCCAATTTCATGTTCATCCAACTTATATGAGGCTGATGTGTTGAGTTGATCATCGAGTAAAAGGATGCGATGTCTTTTCGTCTGTTCCTTCTCTTCAACAATGATGGCATAGGATTGTGTTTCTTCTTGGTGACATATCCGTCTAACACATGATGCAATCACAGTCTTGCCAGATTCCGCAATATCTCCTAATGTGCAAAATACAAATCCATCGTTCCCAGTAGCTACGACACTGTCCAATTTAAACATATTCAAAATCAGAGTTGATTCACGAAGAATATACATTATCAACGTAATAACTACAACACTGTCCAATTTTAACATATTCAAAATCAGAATTGATCCACAAGAGTATGCTATATCAGTATATTACCTAACCTATCAAACATGAAACAAAAGATAGAAATAGTTAGCTTACCCATCTTTCACGTAATCACATTGAAACGGACATGCGTCGAAAATATTCATTAGGTTCAAGGTCTCGTGCTGCAGCTTATCGTTCTTGTAGAAAATTATACTTGGCATGGTAGGTGTCGAGAAAAACACATAATCTTCACCATCTGATGAAAATTTGCGCAATGTAAGACATGAACGCCCTAATGAAACAGAGGTTTTATCTTCTAACTGGAAGCTCTCTTCCTTCCACTTGAAACTGAATAGACTTCCGTCACCTAAACCACACAGCAAGTATGGTTCCTGCAAAACCAAAAATACTATTAAGGATAAATATTGATTGAAATGATGGACTAATTTAATAGATATGGAAATAAACAGTGATTTAAAAGGATGTTATAAAAGGTATCAAGAATTCATACCATTCCAAATGCACAGAGAATGATGCACCGGGGTAGACAGCTTAATTGCTCTTCCGCGAGAAGAGTCAAATTTGGAAGCGAAAAAATCCGTGCTTTGTTTTCTGACCAAGTTGCTACCGCAGCTAACTTGCTGGAATGTCGATTCTCGCCAAGATAGCTTATATCGAGGCATGCAGCAGTATATCCGAGATCAATTTCTTTTACTAACAGCAAATCTCCATCTCTAATTTCAAAGTAATTCAAATAGTTTCCAGTTGCTACGAGAATCTAACATACAAAAAAATGAATGTTCAGCGAGTCAAGTGCAGGAAATTTTTGTAAACAACTTCGTCAAGAGAAACTATACCTGACTAACAGTTGCAGATGCACAATCTATATCTGATTTACCAGTCCATATATGCTTCAGAAGTCCAGTCTTAGAACAAATCAATCTCACTGATTTTGGAGTAACCTAATTTAACATAAGCAGCATATCATTAATGTGAAAGAAAAACAATAGCATATAGAGTAACTGAACCAAAACTTCTACTTTATCACCTATACGAATATAGAAAAAAACTAAACATTCCACTTGATACAAAAGTAAGAAAACATAACCTACTTGTATGAATTGTTTATAAATGGCATTTTGGCAGCATAAAGTGGCTAAACCAGATATGAAACCACTAAAATTGTGAGCAACAAAGCCATCGTTGACAATGGTGTACACGAAAATAACTTCTTGCAATGTCTGAAGTACAAGATACGTGTGATTATCATCTAAGATGGAAGATTTCAGTGGCCAGACATTTCTGACGTTTGGGAGTTCAGTAAAGTTCTGCAATATACAACCAAAAAACTATTGAATTAAGTTATGATCATTTATTTCAGTTATCAAGAGAAACCTAATCAATAAAACGTAAAGTAAACCTTAGGTTTGATTCCCGTGCCAGTGTAAAACAACTCGATAGCACTTTCTTCATTGCTTCCACAGCACATAAGTAATTTCCGTTGACCTCCACTCTTATTGATTACACAAAAATCACTTATTGGACCCAAATTGGCATATGTATTCAATACTTGGAGATCTGCTAGATGATTGATCTTTATGAGCTGCATTTTAGAGTGACAAAAAAATATGTAAGATATTAAAACTACTTGTGCAGTAGTTGCTGTAAACTTTGTTATGAACCTAAAAGGACTAGCGAAACATCATACATAAAATTCGAAAAATAATAGCTACAAAAGATCCATTGAAAAAATATGTGTCTTTATAGCAAACCTGTGAATCAGTAGAACATGAGCCGACAAAAACAATTGTATCGCGAAGATATGATATTGATGAGGGTATTGATATTCTGCCCAAGATCCTATGCGTGAGCTGTGGAAGCCTTCAGTTTAGAAAGACAATTTTAGACACAATTACAAAATCTTAACAGTATTCTATAATTACGTAACCAAGCAGATGATCTTAAACTCACTCTATCATGAGAAGATGCCCACTATGGTCCCCGAGAAGATAACTATGCTTTCTGGTATCTGTATGAAATCTTCCATAGGCTTTTATGTTGAACTGGATATTGCAAATGGATTCGAAGAGAATATATCAACTTAGAACACAAAAATAATGCACACTATAAAAACTACACTTACGGTAATGAATAGAACCCACATAGAAGTGAACTTACAAATCCCATGCGTTTTGTTTTTGTTGCTTGTTCCTTACAGTAGACAAAAAGTTCTTTTCCAATGATAAGAAATCCATATGGATCTTGATGCACAGGTATCAAAAGTGTAGGTTCTACTACATTATCAGGTAGTTGCCATCCCTTCAAGTTGAAGTTGTTATCTATAACCTCATACACTTTAACACCGAAACTACCATTATCTCCCTACAACAGTAAACACACATTTACTAATCAAAACGTCTGGAAGTACGAGATCAATTATAAAATTTCTGGAATTTTTGTTTTTTAGTATCAAAGCATATGAATGACATATATACTAACAGGTGGCAACTAGATATGCCAATAAAACAATTAGCAGCAAAGTAGTCTTTCAATGTGGTGAAATTAAATCAACTTAGTCCATGTTCACCCAAAAAGAATAACTAGGCTCATTGTCTGAGGTTTCTCCACATAGTAATAATTAAATATGATTAATATACCTGGAAAAGTATTGCCATCGTAGGGCTACTATGTCCGTACAAAAACTTCACGTCCAAAATCATCATCTTAGGACCTCTGAAAAAGAAATTCCAAATACACAATAAAACACTTACCATATATAAAGCAAATGACAAGAATCAAGACTATCAAACGAGTACCTCCACAAAAATGACGATTTTTTATATGAAGTAACATCTGTCATGACCCTCAACCACCTTTGACTGGAATACAGAACAACTGTGCTAGAACGAGGACATATGGTTCCCCCCTGAATAATAGAAAAACATAAAACGAGAGTAAATACATATAGTATAACAGAAGATATAAATGTACAACTATTGAACTCTAAGCTCTACATGCCTGACAATACAGCACCTCCCCTGTCTCTAATTTTGTTGGTTGGAATTGCATCGCGTTTCTGTAAGTATTAAGAATAACATGTTATATGGCCAGTTGAAATTTATAGAAAAATAAAATGTAACAATTAGTGGATATACATCGTAATCAGGTTTGGAGACTCAGAATCCCATCGAACCACACATAATTTGTGTAATTCTGTGGCAATGTAAAGAAAATCCTCAGTTGCAGACTGCAAAGTATGAAAAATCTTTTATATTGTTGTCAGCGTAATAACAAAAACCAAACGATCATACAACCAAATAGCATACTCACAGGCAGACGGGATAACTCCAAGAAAACCACTTTCCCAACTACAGGGAAATCCATTATATGCTGAAAACATGGGGAAAAATGAACAAATATGTTGCGAAACTCTTAAAAGAAATATTATAAAGTTCAACAATTAGCAAATCCAATGAGATAGAAAGCTTAGGGATGTGATCAATTACCTGTAATTCATTTTCGATCATGAGATGGATTTCTACATGAGAGCCTTTGCTGAAATAGAAAAATGAAAGAAACGTTGGTACATAAGAACAGTAAGAGTTATTTATTCTGTTAATTGGATACGTCTAACAGCTATATTAATTGAGGAACTGTTCACCCTAACATACCATATAATCAGATTTAAGTCATTAGGACCGGTGAAACACCCCACACATGAGTGGGTAACCGCGGTGGCTTTGCGAACAGTTGCTACATAGTTGCCAGTAGCTGTAAGGGATCTTTGTATACCTTTTAAAATATGCAGACAACAAATTTATTTTAGTAATAAAAGAAGTAGCAAATACATTCAAATTTTGTTTAACCAAACAGAAGAGAATGCAATACCTCTAGACGGACTGGTTGTTGATAAAAAAGTTTTTGGATCAATTGGAGCAGCCATGACAGACAGATGGTAGTGGCGAGTGGTCAAGTCTTCCAACTTCAAAACAATAACATTCAAAATTTTCAGTTTAATTAAAAGCGAGCCTATAACCAAACAAATATGTGAAGATGAATAAGATCCAGATTACGTATTAAGAATTAAGAGTAAGAACAATAATCCTTGAGAAAGGGATGGATTCCATTAACGAATGAGAAAAAGCAACAGTAAGTCCCATTACCAGAAATGAGAGCTAGGAAGAACAGAGGCCGAATTTAGTAGACTTCAGTGTTTCAAATTTACATCAACTCGCCCTCTGCATTTGCAAAAACAGCTTCCTTAGGCAAACAAAATTAAAAGAGAGCCTGAATAATCATCTCTAATCCTTAGAAAGCACAATTTGCATACTCTCTAAACACAGTCTAGGTTCAAGGAACACTCGATTCAGTATCTTGGTCTCTTGAAAGATATATATGGAACACGAATAGGGAAACTAAAATCCTTAAGATTTCCAGGTTCAACCAAAACCCAATTTCAGTGAACCCGTTTACATGATGTTCTCCATAATTTAGTGAGCTCAGCTACAGAAACACTGTTGTTGAAACTACAGAATCCAAAATCACGAAAAGAGAAAGAGTCAATTACATGGAGCGGAGACATTGTGCTGGACGATAGGGGACCAAATCGCTCGTTCGAATGTTCTACACTGAGAGCGAGTGAAGAAGAAGGGAAGCCGATGACTACTCTCAACCCTAGTATTTAATTCCCAAAAACAAACCTTCTAAGTCACCTGGAGGTTTCTATTGAATCGTCAACTTTGTTATCTTTTTCTTATCCTTAACTACATTTATATATTTTCTTCAATTAATTAAAAATGTCCGATTATTATGCTTTAGTTTTTCTCCTTTTCTAATTCTTTTATTATCATTTTTTGTAAAGAGAAAAGACAAACTAAAATTTTAATATATGTTTTAGAGGTGTAAACAAGATTTTTAATTATGTATAAAGAAAGATTTTTCTTTTCTCAAAATAAATTAATATATCTATATATATAAAGTTAGCTTTTTCTCTCTTCTCATGATGCCACCTAAGCATCCACCTAAGCAACATTTTTAATTTTACACTAAAAAATTAAAATATATATTTAATGCATATTTATGTTACTTATAATTAATATCAAATTTATATAAATAAAAAATAAATTATATAAAAGAAATGAAATGTTAAAATAAGAAAAACAACATTATAATTTTTTATTAGTGGTAATAATATAATTCGACTTATAAATGTGCTACGAGATTTTAGAATGGAAGTAAATTTTAAATTCAAGTTAGAATAAAACAACATTTATGTAATTGTATATATAAAATTTAAAACATGAAAAAGCAAATTAAAAGTAAAATATTAGTTTATAACATAATCATAAAGAGAAAACAAATTTGATATTTCATAAATTAAATCAAATCGTTTTAATCCAAATTTGAGTAGTGAAAGATAGTAATTAAGGAAAAAAAAGTTATAATACGTTTTGAAAACCAATATAGTCTAATATATGTTATATGGGAGCCAATAGAAAATGAAGATAAAGTAGATATCGAAATGCAATGTATGCATAGTAAATAATAACGAAAGAATTGTAGTCAAACATGTTAAAATAAAGGGAAACTTTGCAAATAGTACATCTCAAAACTTAATAGGAGATATAGTCACTTTACTATTTACAATTAGTAAAAACCCCATATTTTACTGTTTATGTAATAGAAGCTCTTCTTTGATAGAAATTTTTTCAATTACCAAACTGTCTAACACTCATATCTTTCTCTTTCTCTCACGAACAAAAGACAAATGCCCTCCATCTTCTCTTTCTCTCTCTATCTCATATATATATATATATATATTTATATAATACATACTTTTATTTTTTTATTTCTTACATTCTCCCACTAATTTAATAACTAAAATATTAATTATATAATTTAAAAAACAAATATTTAGAAATATAAAAATCATATTTTTCTTCACAATTTGATATGCATATTGTTTAATATTTTCAAATATATTTTATACAAATTATGATTTGTACATTTCTCTATCTGTACAGAAAAACCTATATGTATAGAAATATTGATGTACAATATTTTATATCCGTACAATTGTATTTGTACGTACATTATTCTGTACGATTGTATGTCTTTGTACAGATATTTCAGCTGTACAGTGTTTATATCTATACAATTATATATATGTACAATTATATAGATACAATTATATATGTACATATATTTTTCTTTACATGTATACATATTTTATTCATATAACTTATATAATATACAGTATGAGTGTAAAAATAAAAATTGTATATATATATATACACAATTAAGGAGAAAATAGTTATGATATTATTAAGGAGAAAATAGTTATGATATGTCTTCAAAATCAATTCACACTCTAATATCTCTATTATATGAGAGCTAATAGAAATGCAAAGAATTATATCTATGTCAGTTTATAATGTTGCTTTTATATAAGATGAACTTATTGAATGCATACTTACAGTCAACTATTTAATTTGATAATTTATAATTTATAACTGAGGGTTACAGGAATTGAAGGCTTCTGAAATATAAGATTGTATTACCTACTATTGAGTCTAATTTACAGTTAAACAAATAACAATAAACATTTCAAATACTAAACTAATATAAACTTATAAAAACTCATATAAAAAATAGAATCATATATATAAAAGTAAGGTTTCACTCTCTCCTTATTGGTGGAAAAACATTTAAGCCATTCATTAAAAAAAACATATATATATATATATATAAGTAAATGTTAATGACAATCATTCAATACAAAATTTAATTACACCATAAGTTATAAACAAATGGAAACGAAAATGAAAGGAGTTAATTATATATATATATATATATATATATATATAAATGTAAGGTTTCACTCTCTCTTTATTGCTCCATTTGATATTTATTTTTTAAAAAAATTTCATATTTATTTACCAAAAACCACATTTAATCATATACATTAATTCATACTTTGAATCCACACTTTACTACTAAAATGTAACTGAAAATTATATAAATTTTCAAAGACTATTGGTTTTCTTTATTGAATTTCAATTAAACACACTATAAATTATAATAATGACTCATCTAATTTAATTAATTTAAAAATGTAACTTACATCACTTCTTTTCCTATAAATAACCATTCTCACATCCTCCTCTATCATTTCTCATATCTTCATTATTTTCTTTGTTTTTTAAAAAAAAGTTCTCGTATGGGGTGAAAACTTAATTAAGATGTCATTGTAAGAGTTTGATTAAATATTTATTTAAACTTTGGTTTTCAATTTTATTTATTTTTTGTTTATATTTATTTTTCATTTCTTCATTTTTTAAATATTTTTAAATGTAATACATATGTATAATAATATTTTTTGATTATAAGGATGACAAAAAAAAAAAAAAAAATATTTTTTGATTATAAGAAAATTATTTTATTGATGGGATTCAACAATATTGAATTCCGACCATTGTACAATATGAAAATCAAGCTAAAGAAACCATCTTTATTCTTTTATTTTGGATGTTTGTTTCTTTCTCACATATTCATGTATATTTATTTTAATTTCAAAAGTATGTAATTTTTTAACAAAATAAATTTTTGTTATATAATTATGAAACCAATTTGTAAGACATTATTTTAAGAATAATGATCCTTATATTTAGTTTGTGATTCAATATTTAATAATATAAAGAACTTTATAATTTTTGTTAACATTGAATTTTATACTTGATTTCCTATCTAAAAAACAATTTGATATTCAATTTTCTATCTATTATATATACTAAAAGGATGAAAAATATAATTAAACCTAGAGATATAACTTAAATTAAGAGGAATATAAAAAGACTTTAAAAAATAAGATTATTTTTTGGAAATTTTTAAGGTTTCAATCTCTCCTTATTGGTCCATTTAGCATTTAATTTTTAATTATAATATTTATTTCTAATTAAACAAAATTTTTAACACATTTAATCATATACTTTAATTCATACTTGAAATACACACTTTAATACTAAATTGTAACTGAAATTAAATAAATTGTAAATTGACTATTTGTTTCCTCCATTCAATTTTAATTAACACACTATAAATTATAATTATAGCTCTTCTAATTTAATTATTTTAGAAATATAAATAACATCATATTTTATCCTATAAATACTCATTCTTACATCCTCTTCCACCATATTTGATACCCTCAATATTTTCTATGTTTTATTTTTTAATGTTCTTGCATGGGTTGAAAGATCAATTAAGATATCATTGTAAGAACTTGATTATATATTTTGTTTAAAATTTTGTTTTCAATTCTATTTTTTCTTTGTTTTATGTACTTTTCATTTCTTTATTGTTTTCTTATACTGTTAAATGTATAATACATATGTATAATAATTTTTTATGGCTATAAGAAAATTACTTTATCGATGAGATTCTAAAATATTGATTTCCGACTATTACACCATAAGAAAATCAAGTAAAAAAACAATTTTCATTCTTTTACTTTAGATGTTTGTTTCTTTCTCACATATTCATGTATATTTATTTTATTTTCAAAAGTATGTAATTATTGTAACCAAATAAAAAAAAATATATAATTATCATACCAATTTGTAATACATTGAAATAAATAAAATTTTGTACACAAACAAAGGTAATGTGTATGTATATTTATAAGCTTACACACATATTGGATAAATTTCAACATTTTAGTGATTGTTTTGATAAATTTTGAAAAAGGGATAAATTTAAAAAGTGGTATTTGAAAAAGGTATTTTTAAAATTCTCTCAATATCATTTCTATTTTTATCATTAACAATATTATTATTTTTTATCAAAAAATACTCAAAAGTATTGAAGAAAATTACTATCAAAATTGAATAATTAATCAATGAATAAATTCAAGAGATTTGAATGAATTCTATTGAATGATTTAAATATCATAAGCATTGATTTTTTTTTGTTCTATTTTTTATAAATATATTAATTAACTTAATATACAACAACCCGCGCATATGCGCGGGATATTACCTAGTAGCAAAAAATGATAGCAAAAAAAAAACTAACAAAATAAACGTTAGACAAAAAAAAAAAAAAAAAATTAAATAAACTTTCCGCGCGTAGCGCGGGTCAACAAATAGTATATATATATATATATATAACGAATGCTTACAGAAAGAACCAGTCAATCATGTAGTCATACTGGTGGTATTATGACCTTTGTATGATCTAGTGTGTTGTTTTTTGTTTGTTAATGTCCCTATATTATTAATCCTTCTAACTCTATTTATACATATAAAATGGTTTAAGTGTATTCAATAAAGAAGTCGAGAGGCATAAGGTTTACAACGTCAAATGAGGCTCCTCCCTTAGGTATCTAATATTATTGGATAATATGGAAGGTTAATTAAAAATGATCTCTGTTTCCCAGCAACAAGAAATCAACTATACAAATGATGACTATGGAGAAGACACAAAAGGAATCCAAGGACTGGTTTTTGAGCAGAATGAAGAGCTTCCTCCTCTCTACTAAGGTTCTTTAAGTGCAATGTTGATGCTTCATAGTCACTTGATTCCAAACAGAGTATGGATTCTTAGAGGTGTAAGGGATTTAGTGAGGTATTATGGGGGCTAGCTATCGACATCTTAGAAAGAAAAAAAAAAAAATCACTTTTAATCTAAATTGGCATATCATCAACACGTTTTACTAATTGAAGTTTTAATTAGATTTTATCCTACAAATCTAAAATATATATGTTGTATATGTGTTTTACTATTACTGAGATGTCATTCAGACATATTCGATTCAGAAATTAATCTTTAATGCTCTGAGTAAGTATATTGTATTGGGGTTCTTTGAGGTTTTTATAATCTTTCTAAACAACAAAATTTATCTCAATTTTTTTCTAGCATAAGATCTTCAAAAAGTTTGAGATGGGATAAATAATTACTTGCTGAGAGACGACGAGGAAAGCCACACAGAGACGATGGCGTTGCCAGTCCAAGAAGCTAAGCCATCGCTGTTGAGATTCAGAATATAGACAAGGCCAGTTTCTTCGACCTCCACAAGTAAATATTCTCCACATCGTCTTCGATTCGTAGTTTCTTCGACCTCCGCAAGCAAATATCCTCCACATCGTCTTCGATGCAAATTATGAGACATACCAAAGCAAAAATGTAAAAAATATCAGAGTTTGATTATTTGGTGAAGATTTCTTTTTTCTTTCTTTTCCAATAGTTTTCTTAAAACTAATGTTTCTAACCAGAGATTTTTTATTAGTTTCTTGATATACGATAAGATAAGGTTGTGGTGACGTGGGAGTCATGCATGGTTGATATGTCTTTCTTGATAAAAAAAAAGAAACTTTGTTCAACATGTAGGGACTACTATGTCGAATTGTCGATGAACGAGTAAAGGAGGGTTTAGAGTTTCGTTCACTTGGATAGAAGATTTGGTTACACATTTACATTCATAAATGTATAGTTAACCAAATATGTAATACCTAGAATTTTTGTTTTTGTTTAGAATATAATCTTTTACGCCTTTGGATATAAAAATCTATACTAAGGCCCTGACTGGTAACGGCTGTTACTTTTGGCTGTAGAGATTTTGATTTTAAAATTTTAGCTGCAGAAAATTTGGCTGTAGATGCTTTGGCTGTAGAAAATTTGGCTGTAGATGTTTTGGCTGTAGAAACTTTTACTGTTAAAATCTGATTGGTAATGCACCACTTTTAAAGTTGTGCCTCTTATTTTTATTTTATTTTTTTATATTAATAATAAATATTAGTTATGCTAGAAATGAATTTATATAGCAATTTAATGACTAATTTTTGTTTATTAATGATAACAAAGTTTTTGAAATTTAAATAAATCATACTACAAAAATAAGAAATATCTGAAGTTGTAGACATCAGTCTGTTTTGTTTTTGTTTTTGGTGATTGATTCTTAATAGATTATTATGGCAAATAATAATGGTGTTTTAAAACTATTTCAAATGTTTTTTTTTATATTTGCAATATGTTAAACATGAATTAATGCACTGTTTTGAATGCTACTCTATATAAACATATAAACATAAATTTCATAACTCTTTTACATCATCATTATTAATGATGATGAAAATAAAAATGATTATTATTGAAATGGATCTTAAAAGAACAAGAAAAAAATGAGAATAATTGATTTGTAAAAATAAAATATATTTATAAACTTCTAGAATGTTTTAAATGTAATGGGAATGTGAAGAAATAAATAATTTTTAATTGTTTAGATTTTAAAGTCAGGTTTTTGACGCTTCTAAAAAGATGAGATAACAAAGAAGAAAAAAATAAAAGTGGCTTTCAATGCTTTAAAAAAAAATAAAAGCCTAAATGTTTGATTGGCAAAATAATTGCTGTAGAAACTTTAAAAAATATTTAAAGCCTTGAAAGTATCAACCAATCGGCCACTAACTTTTACTATTTTGGTTTTTTATACTATTAAATGTATAATACATATGTATAATAATATTTTATGGCTATAAGGAAATTACTTTATCGATGGGATTCAAAAATATTGATTTCTGACCATCCCACCATAAGAAAATCAAGCTAAATAAACCATTTTCATTGTTTTACTTTATATGTTTTTTCTTTCTCACATATTCATGTATATTTATTTTATTTTCAAAGTATGTAATTATTTTAACAAAATAATTTTTTGTTATATTCAAACCAATTTGTAAGACATAGAAATAAATAAAATTGTATACACAAATAAAGGTAATTTTTGTGTATATTTATAAGTTTACACACATATTTGGATAAATTTTAACATTTTTAGTGGTTGTTTTGATAAAATTTGAAAATAGGGTAAATTTAAAAAGTGGTATTTTTAAAGGGATATTTTTTAAATTCTCCCAATATCATTCCTATTTTTATCATTAACAATATTATTGTTTTATCAAAAATACTTAAAAGTACTAAAGAAAATTACTATCAAAATTGATTAATTGAACAATTAATCAACGAATAAATTCAAAAGATATGGAGTATGTATGATTTAAATAAATAACATGTAAAAATGTCATAAACATTAAAATTTATTTAATCTATTTTTATAAATAATAAATAAATTAAAATAATTAAATAAATATACAACAACCCGCGCATATGCGCAGGACATTACAGATAGATGACTCTAACTTTCTTTTTTGTAAAAAGACCACTAACTCCTAATTTGTCAAAAGAACAAACAAAAAAGATCCCGTCTTTCTCCTCCTCCTCGCTAGGGTTAGTAAATTCGGATTTGGTTCCTGGAGACCTACCGTCCTAAAATCGCCGCCCGTACTATCGCGAATTGGGGATATATAATCGCATTTCTGGTGTGTATTGATTTCTTCCGTATTGGATTATCATGAAACGTCCGGGCAGCCCCGCCACATGTTCACCTGCGAAGTCGCCGAAGCTCGTTCACCACTCACCGGATGATGTAGAAGCAGATGAAAATTCTTATATTCTTCCTTGTAGCCCAAGAGATGATGGCCTCTTCTGCCTTCCTGTATCGGGGCCTCCTCTTATGTTTGACTTCGGCCCCGTTCCTGTTACAGGTACACGCTTTCAGATCTTGGAATTTTTTTTGTTTCTTTTAACTTTTTTATGGTTCGTCGCTGATCCTCTAAATTTCATATCATCTGTTTAGCTGAATTAGCCAGAAAACAACAAAAGTACTTAGCGGATGCGTGGGACTTGCTAAAGCCAGCAATCAAAATCATCTTAGATGATAAATATGATAAGTCTAAAGATATCAACTGCCGAAAGATTTATAATGCTGTTGAGCGTGCTTGCTTTGGGGATCCTGGGAAACTGCAATTGCAGCTTTTCGATCTTATCAAGCACCAGTGTGAGCCACACGTTTCTGCTGTTATGCGATCTTTAGAGAAGCAAAGCAGTGATCTCTCTGTTTTCTTGCCACTCGTGTACACGTCCTGGCTAGACTTTAAAAGGAAGATGATGTTTTTGTCTGACTTAGCCATGTATCAGAGGTGTGATGGGATAACACTATGGAGCGTGTGCCAGAAGCTTTTCCATAAGCAACTCTCCATGTCCCCTCAACTTCAAGATCAACTTATTACCGGCATTTTAGGACTCATCACTGATGAAAGGTAAGATGAGTCTCTTACTTTCATTCTTTGTTCAAGTCTTGATCTACTCACTCTTTTTATATATGTCTATCAGATTTGGCAAGAATGCTAACCACACGACTGATCTCCTTATGAATCTTATGGACATGTTCCATGGGGTGTCGAAAGATGTCTTTGAGAAGCCTTTTCTTGATTCCACTTCCAAGTTTTACGCCGAGGAAGCAGAGCAAGTCCTGCAGCAATCCGACATCTCCCAGTACCTGAAATTTGCCGAGGTATCCTTTTTGTTTTGTAAGCTTTCCTTCTTAAACCCTGAAAATGAAAGATATGTTCCTCTGGTGATTGTTTCTTGCAGGGGATTTTGCATGCCGAAGAGACAAAATGCGTTAAGGATTATTTCTTTTTTGCGTCTTGCTCGTTACAACTAATGGAAGTTTTAGCGAGTCGACTCCTGGAGGCTCACGCTGGTTTTCTTGAAGAGGGGTTTATGCTATTAATGGATGAGAGTCTCATTGATGACCTTAGAAGAATGTATCGTTTATTCTATACAGCAGATTTGGTGGATTATATAGACCGCTTTCTGAGATCCTACATTATGGCAAAAGGAGAGGGAGCGAGGCAAGAAAGCTCCTTGCATGATTTGCATACTAGGATAGCTAATATATGGCGTCAATGCTTTCGTGAAGATGATTTATTGGACAAGACCATCAGAGACTCTTTTGAGGGGATGGGTCTGCATGTGCCGGTATGACTGATATTTTTCTATTTGATCCTCCTCTCTTGTTAGGTCTTGAACTGTAGATACAATAAGCGTGTCTGTGATTCTTATGTACAGGGCGAGTTTTCGGATCAAGAGCAGTGGGAAGAAGAGGACTAAAGCTAACTTGTCAGCTAATTACCTGATCAGTTTCAAAGATGTAACGTATAAAAATTTATAAATTCTTAATTAACATGTTTTGTAACGCTAGATTTTTTGTAAAACATTTTAAAAGAATCGATACACTTATGAAGACTCCACTCTTCACATGGAAATCACTAACACACCACATTAGAGAGTTTTCTCTTTTATTGTAGTGTTGTTCATCGGAGTTTATATTGGGGTAGTAGTTAACAGAGCATCCTCAATGCAAGACTATTAAAAATTGATCTTATGATTTGTTTAGTAATTTAATTGAAAATTGAGTCTTTTTCCACCCAAATTTTGATCTTATATAACATTCCATAGCTTAGGTTTTTAAGTGTATTTTGATTTTCATTGAATGCTAAATTAACATAAGAATGCTCTAAGAGCTCTGCATTGAGGATGCTCTGTTAACTACTACCCCAATATGCTCTGTTAACATAAGAACATCCTCAATGTTGATCCTTAAGCTGGTCCTTAAGCTAATTTTGATTAAAATTTAATACATAATTCAACAAAATTTATAAGGTACGTACCTTATATAAGGTCAAAAACTGGAAGTAAAGTAAAGTACCGTACATTAAGACACTTTTAATGGATGTGAAAAATAATTAATTTATTTTTTAAATAAATAAATGAGTGTCTAAGCCCAACAAAAATGTGTTAAATAAAACATTTTTAAGAAATAAGTGTCTAAAATTGGATCTCAAAATCAATTAATCCATATTTTTTTATTTTTAAGATCCAACTTAAACACCCCAAAAATCACCATTGTTAAAGTGCTCTAAGATCCCATTTGAATAACTGTAATAACCCTAGTTATAATATTGAGCTAGTCAAATGTTAAAAATGTGAAAGAAGATAGTCCACACCATATTTATTTTTCTATTTCGCGTGTACGTTTAGAGTCATTTATTCACATCACCTAAATTAATTTTTGCTTGAGAGATTAGGAAAATTAGCAAAAGCCAAAGCTGAATTAAACGAACAAATCTTCACATTTAATTCCTTTTTTAATACAATCAAAGTTCATTTACCTAGGTCACATCATCCCCTCAGTGCAAGCAATACATACACATCAGGAAAATTACTTTTGTTACAATATTATTGATCGTGATTACATTGGTAAGACTAAAGTTGGTATAATAAGTTAAATGCAACCCGAACACTGTTGCTTATTTACGTGTCTAGTAAGAAAATAAGACTTTTGATATTAATATGAGAATTATTAAAAACAATATCATCTCGGACCATATAAATACCGACTCAGAGAAGCACACTCTTAATGCTTTTTACATTAGCAAAAAAAAACCAAAATAAAAGATGGCAAAATCAAATATTGTTCTCCTCTCCATACTTGTCGTCATGGCGTCACTCTCTTCCTTACCAATGCAGGGCTTGTCCTTATTACTCCCCGGGATCGAAATTGGTCAAGTAAACATCCGTGGTGACGTGACATGCAGCCTTACAGGAGATCCAAACGCACCACCTGTCTCCAATGCCAAAGTACTCTTAGTATGTGCCGGCTCAAGCACACCCCTTGCTCAGGCTTTAACCGATACGAACGGTACGTTTGTTTTCGTGCTAAACGCCTTAAAGGCGGTTTTGATTCGCCCCGATATTTGCGGTGTCGTGGTTAATCTTCCGGCTGGCACATGCGAATTATATCCACCGGACGGTATACTCACAGCTTCAATTAATCTGTTCAATGTTGTCATCACGAACCTCTTAGCAATCGTTTACTATGTCACCGGTCCGTTTCTCGACTCGACTGTTTGATGCGATCGTCGCTTACTTAACAATATATAGCTTATATATATATGGATAGGGAGAAATATGAGTGATGCTATAGATATATTTGCTCAATGCATGTCTCAAATAAGTAATGATATAGCTACATGACCCACTTGTTTTTATTCCGTTCTTACTTGATTGCAATAACATTAATTTTAAACTGAATATATTTTTAAAAAACCCAAAAATATACTTTAGTCTCCATATAAAGTATAAAATTAGAAGAAATGTAAGAAAGTTCTCCACCGATCAATTACGTATATATATGGAAGTTTATATAGATAGAGCATGACGCCAGCTAACTAAAAACACCATAAAATACGGTAATTTATGTCACTCGTGAGTGAAGATTTGTGAACATGGATAAAACCTAACGAGGTTTGTGTAAAGATTTTTTCTCTTCATCTGTGAAATTCCTATGTTAATTAGCTATATATATTTGTTTTCATTAGAAACATTCACCAATCAATAAACTATGTAGTGTTTTTTAAACCAGATTTTATATCATTTGAACATAGAGTTTTCAAACTTTATATTAAGAGAAATATTTTAGGTAAAAATTCAAAATATTTTTTTTTTCTAGTTCTTTTTAGCATTCTAAATTAATATAATGAAATAGGGTGCGATATTCAAGTATTTACTTTTTTGGCTCGACACTGATCTTGATCTTTATCTTTAAAAAAAAATCATTTATTCGATCGTTTATGACATCAAAGTATCCATAGAAGAATTATTTTGCACATACTTTGTAATCTAATACATTTTATGCTATTTTTGTCAACCTCATATTTTTTTCAAGATCATCCGAGTATTAATAGATTTCAAATAGGAACGCGACCATAATTTCCAATGCGCAAGTTGTTGTATAGTACTTTAACACAATCTTCGCTGGTCTAATATATAGTTTGAGAAGAGATTCATTGATGATTTATGTTATTAACCTATCACCATATAGTCATATCTACTATAGTACTATTTAACATATTTCGAACATCGTTAGAAAAAAAAATCTAATGTATCAACTGAATGACGCAATCTTAGATTTAAATTGTGCAATTATCTGCTACAATAATTATTTGAAGCAAAAAAATGGACAATGTTTGATGAGTTATTATTAAAATCATCATTAAACATCATCTAAAATCATAAAGGTCCATTTAACATATACCATTTTTGTATACTTATAATATGTATATTGGCAACTCTTTTACGATCCTTTAATTCTTCCACTACAAGAATAACAGCGATTTCCTACGGGCCGTTGCGTGAAAAAATGGTAGGAAACAGCCGTTTCTCTCGCTATTCCTACGAGAAAAATGGTAGGAAATCGTAGCTGGTAAGATATTGGTAGGAAAATTTCCTACCAAAACTGCACGGAAGAAACATTTGTAGGTATTTTCGTAGGAAATGTGAAGGGTATTTTTGACCGTTTTCCTTCAAATAAAGCGTATGAAACCGTTTCCTTCTAAAATAATAATAGAACAAAGTAATAAATGTTTCCAAATATTTTTGGCTACATAATCAATTGTAAGTTTTTTATGGTGGTCCATCAATAAATTTCCATTAAAAATTATCTCATAAATAATTTTTCATTTCTCCTACAAGGCGCTAAATAACTTTTTATATTCGTATATCTAGTATCAATAAGATAATATTTACTGTCAGAGGTTTTTGAAATCTTTGCTAGTTTTGTTGTGTTCCTTAACTAAATTCTTTTTTTTCTCTACATCAAGTTATTGAAAATAGATATATTTTAGGCTAATGTTAAAAACTATCAAATTGTATTGAGTTTTAGGTTGAAAGTACTCCTTTTCTATTTTAAATAAAAATTACTTTTTAAATACTGACAATTTGTTCTGATTGAAATTAAAAGTTTTAAATTCAGCAAATCAAAATAAATACAAAACTTAGAGGAGAAAAAATTTAGATTAAAATTAAAAATTAAATATCATTACATTTAAAATAAAATAAAAATAAAGATAGTTAGATATATAATATTTAAAAATATAACAAATTTTATAGTTGAATATTTATCATGCTTATATAAAACTAAAATTTCTAAACTCAAAATATATTCAATTGAGTATACTTCTCTGAAAAGAACTGTAAGGTAAATGCATAACTTTTTCTTGTCATCTTCAGAGATTTTTATACATGCATGTGACTATATGCCAAAATTTATTTTAGATTTTTTTTGTTCATATTTATATTTATTTTTAAAATGCAATAGTGATTGAAAAAAATTATGGCTAAACAATAAAATATTTTTTAATAAAAAAAGGAAAAGAAAAAAACACTCAACTTCTGAGTGAAGCAAAAAAAACATACTTGTATAAATTTGTCCATATATAGTTGACGATATGAAAACACCACCATTAAATCAGATATGATACTGATTAAATTCTGAACTCTAATAACCATTATTGACAACAATGAGCACATAAATAGTAGTATTATCATTTTATTACAAGTATCATTTTAATTTACTTTCTAATTATTATATTAGTAATCAATATTTTTTTTTGGTGTGAGGTAATGTCAAACAATATGAATAAAAATGGAACTTTTACAAACAAATTTTCATAAATTAAAAAAGAAAAAAACCCTGTAATTTACACTTAATTTATGGGAAAAATGTCATTTAAATCATGAACTTTCAAATTTTGGCCATTTAAATCACGAACTTTCTATGTGGCCATTTAAAGCATGAATTTTTTGTGTACTTAATTTTTAAACCATCATCTTTCGTTAACAAAGCCAAATTGTACATCATATCCAAAAATTTGTTATAAAACAACTAACAAACATTTAGCCATCACTAATTCATCTCTATTAGTAAGAGACGACGTCGTTTAAGGCTAAAACAAAGTGAGAAAGTAGGGATTTGATTTTTGGATTATGACGTTAGAATCACGATTTTGAGATATCGTTTTAGAATTAAACGACGTTTTTCTCACTAACAAATATGATTAACGATGGTTAGCTGCTTTGTCAACGAATTTGAGGATACGGTGTTCATTTCGGCCTGGTCAACGAAAGATGATGTTTTTAAAAATAAGTTAACGAAAAGTTCAAGTTTTGAATGGCCATATAGAAAGTTTGTGATTTAAATGGCCAAATTTTGAAAGTTCGTGATTTGACTGACATTTTTCCCCTTAATTTATTGAAAGTATTAAAAAAAAAAAAAAAATCAAAACGCAAGGCAAAGAGAATCACCCAATTCGTCGACAAAAAAAAAAAAGAGAATCACCCAATTCTCGTAATTTGAGCCAACCAACAAAACCTCTTCTTGACTACTACTAAAAATGTCCGATTCAATTAGCCGGAGAAGAGTCACGGCGATGCACGGAACCCGAGGTCGGAGCCCCATAACAAGACGTCCGGCGAAGCACCACCATGTATCCCGTCGGATTCCCAGTAAGATTCGCTCAAAATCTTATAAGATCCTCCGTCGAAGTTTCTCGGAGCCAAATCTCTATCGGAGTAGCGCTAGTGAAGATGATGATCCTCGGCGTTGCTCTACTCCGATGATTGATCTCCCAGCGGAAGAATCCGAGCAGATCGTTTACCTCTCTAAGATCCGTTCGGAGGTTTTCGCTTCAGCTCCGTCGTTGTTGTCTGGATTCTCTTCTCCGTCTTCGTCATCTTCTCCGATTAATCAACAGGTTACTACATTAGATCGTTTCTGTAGAAGTATTGTTAATTTAGTCCTTCATTTCTCAAAGTTTCTAAGATTGGACCCAAACATTTAAAATGTTACAAATTAACCCATTCTAGACAATCCAATTCGACCATTGTCTTGAAACTCTAATGCATAACAGTATGATTGTGAGGAAGAAGCAGAAAGATTCTGAATTTTGAATTATTATGTATGTTTTTATTACCAAATTCCAGGTTTACAAGAGAGAAGCAGCTAAAGTTATGATCAGTGTATCAGTAGAAGGAAGTCCAGGGCCAGTAAGGACATTGGTTAAACTGAGTTGCAATGTCGAGGAAGCGATCAAGATGGTCGTTGAGAAGTATGGTAAAGAAAGACGAACACCGAAACTCGATAAAGATCTTACCTTTGAACTGCATCAGTCTCATTTTAGTATCCAGTGTAAGACTCCACTACTCAATCTTGTCAAGTTTAAGTCTAAGAACCGTGCCTTAATACTTGCGAAAACCGAATAATAGCTTCGACTATCGGAACTATTGAGATCAAGGTTGTAGAACAGAACAAGACATATATATCTCGTAGATATGTGGAATGAGACTATGTGAATCAAGAACCACTAACACAAAGGTTTCAATTTTACTAACCTGCAGGTTTGGAGAAAAATGAAGTAATTGGTGAAATAGGAAGTAGAAGGTTCTATATGAGAAAGAGGGAACTGGAGAATCGGATTACGGTGAGAAGGAGTCTTCCGTCGTCATCGAATTTAATCGAATCTTTCATCGCACAGAAGATTGGGAGAATCGTGAGGAGGACAAGGAAGTTATGGAACATCTTGGTATGTGCTCAATAAACAGTTTAAGCATTACCGAGTGTTTTTAAAAATAGATGTGTTATATTCTTGGAGCAGCACATAATATTTACTTGTGTTAGCTCCAACTTCATACATTTGGTTCACTTCTTTGTATAAATGTATTTACTGAACAACATAGATTTGTTTTACCTAGGCATGACCACGGTTACGGTTAATGCGATTATGGTTAATTAACCACCAGTTAACGGTTATAATTTTTTTAACCATAACCTTAATCATTATATATACGGTTAAGACGGTTACGGTTATATACGGTTACGGTTAATTACGGTTACG
This sequence comes from Capsella rubella, assembly GCF_000375325.1. Taxonomy (NCBI): domain Eukaryota; kingdom Viridiplantae; phylum Streptophyta; class Magnoliopsida; order Brassicales; family Brassicaceae; genus Capsella; species Capsella rubella. Next base: position 14,107,580 of record NW_006238918.1, on the reverse strand, counting down.
GTTAAATACGGTTACGGTTATTTGATGATTATTATAATATTAATATTGAAGATAAAATTTTATGAAATATTATTTATTTTACAAGTAAAAAATATATGTGATTTCAATTATTTATAGTGAATTAGTTAAATATGGGTATTGTATACAGTTATAATATAATTTATTTTAAAATTTTAAATATGCGGTTAACCGAGCGTTTAACCGTACGGTTAACCGACGATTAATTACGGTTAATTATGGTTACGGTTAATTAACGGTTACGGTTATTATTATTTTTTAACCGTAACTAATTTACTTTTACGGTTAACGGTTACAATTTTTAACCGTTTTATACGGTTACGGTCCGGTTACGGTTGATAAACGGTCCGGTTACGGTTAAAAATACGGTTAAGGTTAGCTTTTGGTCATGCCTAGGTTTACCTATAAGTTGTATATGTATTTGTCAATGTACTCTATTATGATTCGAGTTTCTTCATTTTTATATGAAATCCGAATTGTAATAGAATGGTTTCATTATGAGTCATGTGACTAGTGAGCATTTTGGTTTATAACCATTGTTGGTTTTGGTTTTGCTTAGGTTTGGTACCATTGTGATACTCTTTTTGGTTTGGTTTTTTTATTTGAGATTTTGCCAGTTTGGAGAAAAACCTGGTGATGTAAAACCGATGTTTTTCGGTTCAAATTGATTTCGTTGGGTCAAGTTTAATTTGACGGTTTAATGTCCACTTCTTTTACTTGGTCAACTGCAATCGAGCATATTCAGTTTATTCTATATATGTAACTAGGATTTGATCGGTGCTCAGCGCAGAAGAATATTTACATATACATATGATATAGATACGTTGTATTTTGATTTTATTACGGTGTAATCGATTACAGTGAATCATTTATTTATGTAATAAGTTTGGATCAAATGATAAAAACAAAAACTCGAGTAAAAAGATAATATAGTGAGTTTTAATACAATAAAAACAATAAAAAATTTAACACCGTGAAAAAATATTTTTCAATATATAATTCAATTTGACCACTTTTGTATTAGAAGTAGGAATATACATAAAATTGTAAAAAAATTGCATACATAAAAATTATATATTCATAATATTTGTTTTCACGGACCAACCCAAAACGGATTGCATTCGTAAAATATTATTCATAACTCGTTTTTACTATTATCATCGTGAGTTTAACAAACTAACCCGTGAAATACCCGTAATTTACATTATTTGATACATAATATAGTTTATCGGTATAACTTATTCTTGTTAAATTTGATATAATAAATATTTTAATAGTAAATTTTTGTAAGAAGATTTTTTATAGACCATCAAAATTTTTGATTTAGTCATCTAATTTTGGGACCCGTAATTCACTAAAAGTGAATAATTTTCTATATAATGTGAAATCATATTTATGTAATTTTTGGTATTACAAAGTATTTGGTTGTAAAATTTAAGGGGTGTGTATTATGTTCTGATCCGTTGCAAAATTATCAATGATATTAATATATATTCAGACCGTTGCAAAACTATCATTTATTTTATATACTTATAACATTTGAGACTTTAAAATTTTAATATTTATAATATATGAAACTTTTAAAAGTTTAATATTTATAGTATTTTAATTTTTAAAAAGATTAAAAACTATAATATTTTGAAACTCTAACAAATCTTAAAAAATTTAAAATTTTAAACTTTATAATATTTTATACATTTTAAAATTTTAACTATTATAATATTTTGAATTTTTTTAAAAGTTCAAATTTTCTCAAACTTAGAACCGGATAATACCAAATAATTTTTTTAAAAATTAGGATTCATAATAAATCAAACTTACTACTCATTCGTAGTTCGAACCATGTAGGTCTTTTTATAATGGTCCGAACTATTGTCAAAAAAATATTTTAGCCGATGTGGGTCGATGTACATACATTTTTTGTCAATCGAGTAATATATATCCGCTTTGAAAAATTCATACTGCAACATTATAATACATTTGTATTCTATATTGTAATATAATAAATTAAAAATAAAATAAAATAAAGATTTAAGGAGAATAATAATTGTTTTTAATTAGTTAGAGTAATATTAAGAAATCCAAAATTAGATATAGAAATAATATAATATGTTGGAGAAGTATCCAATTTATATTCAAACCCAATTAAATATCATATTTTAAAGTACCCAATTACAATTTTCGAGTTAAAATTTTTAAATTGACTCTATTCAAAACACAAATGTACTTCTCTTTTACTATATAGGGTATTAATAAGAAAAACATTTATAACTCAGTCATTTTTATTTTATCACTTATTAAAGAGGTTTTATCTTGTAACTGAAAACTCCCCTCGTTCCACTTGAAGCTGCGAAGAGTTCCATCACCTAAACCACCCAACAAGTACGATTTCTGCAGCACCAAAAATATTATAAAGATAAATATTGATTGAAAGGATGGACTTATTTTATAACTATGGAAATAAGGTAAGTAGAGTTCATATTATTCCAAATGCACAAAGAATGATACACCAGGGTAGACAACTTAACTTGTTTTCTGTGAGTTAGATAAGTGGCTAGAATAACGAATTCGATTTGAAGTCTAGCAAATGAACACTATAAATTCGATTTTTATGGCGGTAAGAGAAATACAATAATAATACGGTATATATGTGAACAAAATAAAATTTCTATATATTATATATTTTAGTTTAATTCGTTTTAAAAATGTTGAAATTATCAAATTAATAAATACATATATCTTTTTTTAAGATAAAGAAACATTTGTAAGTTCTTTTATTGAAATTGCTTTATAAAACTATAAAATATTGTATTTTTATGTGATTTTAGTAAAATAATCAATGAAAAAAACACACAAATTAGATAACTATTTGCATTAAAATAATAAAAGTATGAATTGTACTAACTATACACACTAGACCAGCAATATATTAAAAGCTTTTTTTAATACAAAATGAGATACCAAGTATGTTTTTTCAAAGGACGAACACCGAAACTCGATAGAGATCTTGCCTTTGAATTGCATCAATCTCATTCTAGTATCCACGTTATTAACGAGTGTTTTTTTTTTATAGATACAATGTTATATTCTTGGAGCAGCACATAATATTTACTTGTGTTAGCTCCAACTTCATACAATTGGTTCACTTTTTTTGTATGAATGTATTTACCGAAAAACATAGATATGTATACCTTTAAGCTTTAAGGTAGTATTTTTCAATATACTCTACTATGGTTTCATTTTGAGTTTTTTTTTAACTTCTTAACAGATGGGAGTTGTGACTAGTGAACATTGTTAGTTTGTACCCAATGTTGGTTCTGGTTTAGGTTTGGTATATGAGAGCATCATTATCAATCGGATCTTACAAAATTCTCAAGGTAAGAAAAATTAAGAAAAGGTAAGCAAAGTATCTTATTTAAAAGAGCTTAATTTTTCTTACCATTTCTTAATTTTTCTTATCTTAAGAATTTTGTAAGAACTCTTCCATAATGATGGTCTGAGAAACCTATACCATTGTAATCATCTTTTTGGTTTGGTTTATTTTACTTGAGATTTTGCCAGTTTTTGGTTGGCCAATTACATGCTGATTTAAAACCGATGTTTGTCGGTTCAAATTGATTTCGTTGGGTCAATTTCAATTTGGTTCCGGTTTAATGTCCACTTTTCTTTACTTAATATGCCAACTGCAATCGAGCATATTCAGTTTCTTCTTTAATAGATAAATAAATTTCATATAGTTTTTATTTATTTAAAAAGTTTGGTCAAGTATCACACATCTGTTATTTGTCAACTTATCTCCTATATGTAATTTATTTTAAAGACGTTAAGAAAGTCACATTATATTAAGAAACGGATATGCTTTTTAGTAAAGGATATTCTTATTTCTTAGTTGTTATATTTAAAGAAGCCATGGTCGGTTGACTCAGTTCATGTAAGCAAGAAATATATACATGCATGTATATTCATATAAAATCAAATGTGAAAAAACTAAAAAAAGATTGTAATTTCCAAATTTACATTAATGTCTGCGATTTTATAAAAGTAGTAATATTGTTTCACCATGATGTATTATATATGTCAATTTATAAAGCACGATCAAAATAAGATTTGGTTACTGTGTTATGTTATTTGCATATAAAAGGATTTTATAGTAAAGAAACAAATACGTATTTATATTGTGTCAACCCATATCAAAGAGTTGAATCCAATGTCAAATTGGAAATATCAAATTTATCAATTTGCGTATGAATATATAAGTAGCTTTTATCCAACCAGATCCAGGTGGGGATTTAAAATCATCTTTATAAATTAATTTCTTATATATTCCTCTATAATTCCCAAAGCTTTGACCAAAAAAACAAACACCGTCCGTATCTCAACGTTAGAGCCTTTAAAGGGACAAATCAACGGCGGCGGCTACGACGACTACGGAGATTTAACGTTGCAAAGCGGCGGAGAACGGCGGAAGACGGCGGAAGATGGGTGATCTACTCGACTGGCTTATATCTTTTTTGTTCCTCGTAACCCTTCTCATCATCGTTATTTACCAGGTTTAGTTATATGCTCTCATAATTATTCTCCTAATCATTAATTCATAGTTTTGTTCTCTTTGTTATAATTCACTTAAATATATATATAATTTGTAACCAAAAGCAATGGTTGTTGTTTGATGCAGCTGACATGTTTGGCGGATCTAGAGTTCGATCGTAGAAACCCTTACGATTCATCTACTAGAATAAACCGGATGATTCTACCGGAATTTGGTTTGCAAGGACTTTTGTGCTTATACTATGTCTTAACCGGACATTGGTTCATGGCGGTTTTGTCTCTTCCTCACCTTTTCTACAACATTAGACTGTAAGTAAAAACTTTACTCGATACTACTCATCTTATTTTTGATTATCACTTTACAAAAACCAATCCGGTTGAATCTGATCTTTCTTTATTTCCGGTTTAATTTGATGATGTATCTCTTTGTGTTTATTTCCGGTTAAAAGGTACGTGAATAAGGAACATTTGGCAGACGTAACAGAGATATACAATACGAATAAATGGGAGCAGAAGAAACGAGTTTACAAGATTGCTCATATCGCTCTCTCCATTTTTATCACATCTTTTTGGTAACAAGATTTATTTGTCTTTAAGTACATATTAATTCGATATGTTTACGAAACTTAGATACTAATTGTTACTTTTGTGTTTTTTATTAAGGTTGATCCACTCGGCATTGGGAGACATCTAAAGGTTGGAGAAGTCACCGTATCACTTCACCTATTTTGTTGGCCACGACAAATTGTTATGTAGTTCTTCAACTCTTTTTTTTGTTGTTCTTTTCTTTTTTGGTTCTTCAGTTCATTACACAAATCGTAACGACGATGATTAATGATTTAATTTAAAAAAAAAAATTAAAATGTAACTTTCATTGTTTGGTACTCTTGATACTTAGATTTCAAGGCTTTTAAGGTACCTCATTTATCATTTATGACCTTCTGCCTCTTGAAACAAGGTGTATTGCAATATAGATGTTGTAGTTTGATTGCAAAATTAATAATTAAAATTTGACACATTCCATGTTTTTCTATTAAAATTTGACTATCATTATTTAACTTGAGGTGGTAAGCATTCGTAAAAGTAAAATATGTAAAATTATTTAACACAAATACTAAGAACTTAAAAACAAAAATTTTAAAAATATTTCAGAGTTTATTGTAACTTTATTTTACTCTTTTACATAATAGTTTACGTCTCCAATAATTTCGAATTTTGTTTGCAAATAATATTAAATGTTACAATGCAATCGGCTTCTTGTGATCTTGAAGAAATCAATGTAGAGTTTCTAGAATAGAATGGCATTGAAAGGTAGCTAGTTGTAAAACTCGATCCATTATACAAAACAATGATAAAGCCTAAGATCTACTTAATTAAAACGTTTTGGGATGTAGTTGTTCATATTGAAGCATATGTCCAAAGTCGAATACCACAAGAGCACTTGAATATAAAACACCTAAGCCTGGAGCGGAGCAAAACCATTACTAGCTAGGTGATATGAAAGTGTCTGGAAGTATATGTTATGTCCACATAACAGTTGAGATCCAAGTATAGTTTACACTCTTTGACCCAATATAGAATCTAGTTGGACACTCTTATCGAGTATACAAGCTCTTATCGACCTTTACATGAGAAAAGTTGAAACTATATTGAAGGAATTCAAATTGCTTAACATAAGGATACACACACTTTGTTTGGTCAATAACTAGTCATCAAGATTATGGCAAGTTTTTGTTTTAACATGGTTAACTACATACCAAATCGAACTGGCGGGTGGACATGACCACGGTTACGGTTAATGCAGTTATGGTTAATTAACCACCGGTTATACGGTTACGGTTTATAAACGGTCCGACTAGGGTTAGAAATACGGTTAAAGTTAGCTAATAGGGCGGGTCACATTGAACCGATACATGGGTTTCCTATTTTGATACAATAACATGCGAAACCGGAAACCATGACCGGTTTTAACAAAAATTAAAGAAACAAGATGATTCAATCCGATTAAAGAAGATGGAAACAACCCCTACATGTGACAACAATGGAACCAACAACACAAGACACCCTAAAACCCTAAAACACTACCATTCCCTAATGTGGAAAAACCAAACCAACCGAAACGAACTTGATAACCGAAAAATACAGAGGAAGATTGAATTGTGTTTCAAGTTAAATTGACGTTAATATCCGAAGGCTTGTTTCTTGCATCAGAAGCTAAAGAAGTCTGCCATGTACTATTATTGATCGGAAGAGAAGATACCGAATGGATTGTTCGGTGATCAGCTGCAGTAGAGATAGGAACCGCTGCGGTCGGACTCGACAACATGAAATCGTGTTTGTTCTTCTTCGGTTTCTGATCTTGCTGGTCCGTGCCAGCTATAAAACTTCCTACAACCACCTATTGAATTCAAACACACATAATTAGATTTTTCCGGTTAAAGAAACTTGCATCAACACCAAAATACCCAATAAATACCTGAACCGGACTCGCGGCTACTAGTAAACCAGCTACACCACCGCCTACTACACGACCATCGGGACTTGCTAACGATACACTCATTCCTCCTGTTCTACTCCGAGTTCCACCTGAATCATTAGGCATGAATGAACCGGACAATGATAATATCTCAAACCGACCCTGAAAGATAACAATATAACTCATCAAGATTTATCTTAAATCATCAACAAAACTTTGACCGATGAGATTGAAAATCACATACTTCGTATGTCAATGTACCGCCAGAGGAATCAGGCTGACGAAGTGTAACACTTGAAATAACACCATTTGCTGATAAAACACATATCGCACGAGGCCCTTGTTGCGAAAACGAGATTATCTTCATTGTTACATCCTAATTACGCCAAAATACATCATTCCAAACTCGTAATAGTTAAAAATAACAAAGAACCGGATCTAACAAGAACTTACCTCGCCGGTGTTGACTGTGATTACATGAGGTGTGAAATTACCACCAACGACGGAACAAGGAACCCATTCACCTAAACACAAGCACAATAGCTTAAGGTCTCTACTACAAAATGTTGAACGTTTCTTAACTTATTTGTAATCTAGACTAATATTAATCGTAAAATTTAAATATCTTTATTACGAAGAAAACTCTAATTTTGACCAACATGATTTAACGTCAAAACTCTAATTGTCACTAATATAAGTTTAATGTTGCATTTAAACAATCAACAACATGACATATCACATATATGTGTAGATACTTGTAGCTATAGAACACATCCATAACTATAGACAAAATTAAACATAGATACAAAAAAAGGAAGAGATCTAATTTATAAGTTGAATACCCCACTTATAATATTAAAAGCATGCATGAAAATGAAATCCCAGAAAAAACCAATTTTAATTTTAATTTTTTTGTCAATACTCAATAGAGTCAGATTAGTCTACGAAACAAGATTCCGACAAGAAAAAAAAAAGAAAAAAAAAAAAAAGACAAAACAGAGCAAAGAAGAGATAATTACCCAAACTCTCAACTTGATGATGATACTTTGGTCTGTTAAAAGAGTTGTTTGGTTTCACTTTGCTACGTTTCTCAGATGCGGAGAAATCGATGACGTGTGAACCCGGCGGCGTAAGATGCGACGGCGCCGGCGCTGATGAAATTGGTTTAGGAGATAACGCTACAACAGTCCCGTCAGGTCCGTACTTTCTCGGCCTTCCACGCTTCTTCTTCATCGTTCCACCGGAGATACCTTCCATCTCCGTCGTCATAGTCGTCGCCGTTGTTGATATTTGCGGCGGAGGAGGAGCTGTGTGATGAGACGACGGTGGAGGAGGAGGAGTGACTGAGGGAGGAGATTGGTTTGAGCTTTCTGATCTTGAAGCTACGTGAAAATCTGAAGGTGCGTCGGATCTAACCACCGTAACACCGCCGCCGTTACCGGTGGTTGCGGTTGTTCTAACAACTTCTCCGGTAGTCTCCATATCTAAAACCATTTCTTGTTTTCTTGTTATTTTTTTCTTTATTTCTTGCCACTTTTCAAGAACCCAAGTGAGATTTTTGGGTTTTGATTAAAGATAAAACAAAGATGAGAGATTAAGGATAAAGAAATATAATTAAGATCTAAAACAAGAAAATTAAAACTATATTGCTAAGAACAGAGTTTGAAAAAATTAGGAAGGAAAAATAAGAAATTGTTGGAGAAGAAAGTGAGAGAAATTAGATTTATTTATGCTTTGTCATTTAGATTGAATAAATAAAATTTACTAATCGATTTTTTGATTTTAGAATCTTGACATTAAATAATGCATTTTGTTTTATGATTTTATATATATATATTTATAATAAGATTTGTTTAATGCTTTTAGTCAGCTAATTTCCATTGTAATTTTTTTTTTGTATCTTTGTCTGTCCATTTTAACTTTAATATTGGATAAATAAAATAATGTGAAAAGGAAATGTGTAATAGCGTGTTATAATATAACTCACAATGGATTTATTAATTAACTTTTTTTTCTTGGAATATATAGATATTCGTGTTTTTTTAGCTGGAATCCGATGGGGAGGAATTAATGAATAAAAATAACAATAAAATAAGAAAATAGTATAGTAGACAAAAATTAAAGTGGGTATAGAAAATTCATTTATTAAAAAAAACAATTTGTGAAAGACAAATGGCCTGCGTATATTTTTCTTGCTTTGGTTTTATTTTATTTTCTAAATATTCATTTTCTTCCAATCCAAAATATACTTTTCCTTAATTAATAATCAGGATTTGGAGTAACGGACAAGTAAAACTAGGCTGCTAAAATGATGAATAAAATAAATTATACCTGGAAATTAAATACTTTAATTTTATTTAACATATAACAATTAAAGATAAGAATGACAATTACATGGGGCCAGCAAAATATTTATCAAATCGTATTTTATTTTATTTTGTCATATATAGTTTTCCAAAAAAAATCATATACAGTAATCAATTCAAAATTTTAATAAAATCTAAATCTCTTTTAGTCAAATTTTTTTTAAAGAACATCTAAATCATACCCTTGATCAATAATAACATGATGGGTTAAAACTTAAGAATATGATGTTTCTAATCACATAACGAGTCAAGAGATGTTAGCATGTAGGTCAACTTTATCTAGGACGAACATGATTTTCCTAAGAGCATGAGCATTGGAGGGTTTATGGCAGTCCCCCAACCAAAAAAAATAAAAGAAAATTCAAAAGAAAAAAAATATAAGGAGGACGTATCTCCAAACGTTACGGTCCCTTAGCTTTTGTCTCACCAATCGCGGGCCCCACTGACACGTGGCGGCCCACGATTGGTTCTCTCAATTTTTTTTTTTTTTTTAAAAAAATCTGGAAAAGAAATAAAAAATAAAATAAAAATAAAAAAATTTGGGACGAAATGCTGTCCAAACCAATGCATTTGCTCTAATACATGTAAATTGTAATATGTTCACTTTTACTCAATGCTAATATATATTGGTGTTAGTTTTATGCATGACAAAGAAAAAAATGACAAATTAAGTGAATGATTGTTAGTATTTACTTACTACATTTTTATATTGTGTCGTGTATTTGTGGGAATCCGAAGGTCTTTTTTTTTTTTTTTAAATCTTTTACTTTTATTTTAATATTTGGAAACCTTTTGAAAATATTAAATACATGTTTATGTGTTTGCTTTACATTCATTTCTTTCCTTTTACATTTCCCAAAGTCTTCATCACAATTATAGCTACCCAACTAATTTATCCTCATTTAAAAAAAAAAAGTCTAATAAATTTTTTTGGTAGTAAGAAAATCTTTAGTAATTTATACCGTAATTTATAGTATAAGGCAAAATCGTATTTTGAGGTTTTTGGTTTGCAAAAAACAGAATAAAATTATTTGAAGACGATAAATAAACAACGACGGTGGAACTTTGAATTAATATAATTAGATTTCGAATGTTACAGTTACTTAAAATATTAGTCAAAAATTACAAATTTTTGAAATAGCTTAACTACAATTACATAAACTGCTAAATTAGAAATATTAGCCTATTTTAAATTCAATTTTTAGCTACTCTTCATTTTTTCTAGCCAATAATATTATGGAAACATTCTTTAAAAAAAAAAATCGGTAGAAAAAGTCATTTTGTTTTCTCTAATTCTCTATTTACGAAAAAAATATTTAGGAAATGGAAGCAATCATGAGACGTAAAAATATTTAAATACAATTTTATTTTGGGACCACGAAGGCATCGAGTCATTGACCAATAGAAATGCAAATCTAATTCGCAAAACAATTAAAAAACATTTAAATAACGAAGAAGATTAATTAAATTAATAACCCGGAGTTTTAGATAAGAACGAACCATTAATTAATCGTCTAATGTCTTCTTCTTTTCTTTTTTTTTTTGCGTTTAAATTAAATATTTCTATAAAAAGATTAAAAGTGATGTGCTCGATGTGCATTTCCTCCGCGACTTTATTTTATTTTATTCTCTTTTAAAAAATAAAGAAATATAGAGTAAACTATTGATTTCACATGGCTTTTTTATTTTGAAATTTTTTCACATTTATAATTGTGGTCGGCATTTCTGACCTAACTTGGTTTCATTATACAGCTCACTTGAAAAAAGAAAATATATAATTAAAAAAATTAAATATTTATTTATCAAAACATTTATATAATATATTACACACCACTTGATTTAAAACTTTGACCGAAACCCAAGAAGTTTACATTATGTATTTTTTTTAGTTACATGTATTACTTTTCATTCTTAATTCTCTAACTTTGTCAAGAATTTTTATATAAAAATAATTATATTTATATTTTCTATTTCCTTTGTTTAATAATATATTTCAAAGAAATAAACATATTCTACTCATTTCATAGTAGGCAAATCCATGATTTTGTGCGTGTTAATGATAGTCATACCAAGAAAAAAAAAATACATATAACGTAATTCATATTAATATTAGGTGGTGGTGCTTATATTGCATGTTCATTTCTGGTGAAACTCGATTGGTTACAAGTAATCAAATATTATAACTTAATTTTTTAATTAAAGAAACTTATCATGGCAAATTGACAATATTTGCAATACCCATCCATCATGTGAACCTTTTATACAGAAATAATTAAATCATCGGCGTGCTTTTAAAAAAAAAGATAACTTATTGTCACTTCCAAATTGCAATTACAAGATTTTAAAAATATCCTCTGTAATATTTTGTTACTTTTCCAGTTTTATTTCGTTTTTTTATAATGTTAATAATCATGTTATTCAAAACCTTCATAGGTAAGTACACCCTTGATTCATTTTAAAGCAATATTTTATATAAAAAATCCATAAATCGTTGGCATTTGTTCAAAAACCTCCAAATTGCAAATCTTCAACTCAAAGGCATAAAGCCCACAGTTATAGATAGAGAGCCCATTTCAATTGTATTCTTGACTTTGAGAGCCCATTTCAATTGTATTATGACTTTGTCGAAAACACCAATTTAATACCAATGATCTAAATGTGAATGAAGATGGTTAAAGTATGTTGTGTAGTTGAAGATATACATACAGAAACTAACCTTAGTTCAATCTTTCCTTGAGTTATTCCAATTATTTACATGCACACGTATCAAAAACATATCATCCCAACTTCAAATATAACATCAGGACAGCAAACATAGAGACATCATCATCAGTCATCACAAAGACTCGTTTGTGAAAGGGATTTCTTGGAACTTAAACGAAGCATTGCCAGCATTTTCGCGTTCAAACCTAAACACATCTTCATCCGACAACGGCATCACCTGTCTGTCACCGACTTGTCGCGGTGGTAAGACCTCGCTAAGCCGCGGAAACTCAGTGGAGTCGAGCATTTCGCTACTAAACAACAAGTGAGTCCCACCGCTGCTACTCCTAGGAGGCGAGGAGCAATCCGCGGTGGCAGAGGAGTCCCAGAGGAAGACGTGAAGGCCTATTGGGACTTTAGCGTGACGGTGTAGTGACAGTTTCTGGCTGAGTGAAACTGTGTCGTAGCAGCGAATTGCTCCTGTGGATGAGACCATCCATGGCAATACTTTTTGGTTACCTACACGAGAAACCACTAGACGACGTGATGTCTTGGCTGCTTCTCTGTATAATGAGCTTAGCCCGGATCTTGCAGCTGGTGCATTCTCGTCTTCGTGGTCTGTTACTGATGAAACATATATGAAACCCTGGCCAAGAAATGTTTCGATTTCAATATTATAATCGCCTGAAACGATGGTTTATAAAAATTGATGTATTCAACTTAACATTTTGTTTCATAAAGTTTAGTGTTTTGCTAATTTACATGCATATAAATCTAAATTCACCTTTTCATAAAACTATACAACTTTTAGGTGTAAACAAAATCTGATGTGTGTGAAAACATCTAAAAAAGTCTATATGATTTTTGATTGGTAGATTTGTCTGAACTGGTAGAAAAAAGTCTATATGTGTTGAAATGTAAGTCCATTGTGAATACATTAAATTCAATAAAGATATGTTTACCTCTTCAGTGCGGCTAATGGAGAAGCCAAGTTTGGTATCGTCATCTTTGAGTATGATTTCGAGTGGGAACTCAACACCAAGAGGAGCAAACCAAAGCCTAACCGCTCTCACCACACCAATATCAACTCCATGATAATCCTCAAACCCATAGAGACTTGCGTTTGCAAGATTCGACAAATCCGAAAGCGACGTCGTATTAACCGTCGCCGATGCTGTTTCTCCCGATATCTAAACAGTCAACATATATATTCACACATTCACATTCAAAATTTTATACAAAAATACAATGTGTCACACAAATCTACAAATCTCTAACCTTAGTGAGCAAAGACTCAGTCTGAATATTCATAAAGACAATAGGAACACCATTAGCTTGTGAACAACTTAACCAAGCATTAGCACGAGCAAGTGTGTCTTCCAAGTCATTGTACCGAGACCCTGACCTTCCATAAGCTAAATTTTCAAGAAAGACTCATCAAAACATTATTCACATATAAAGATTACTAGAAATGAATATGTGACTAACAAGTAACAACAATGTGTGTATTACCAGAAGCTTTAGGAAGAAAAAGAATGGAGAGGAAATTGCTAGAACCAGAGATTGGTAAAGATTCTTGCATTCGTCTCTCCCATGGATATGAAACGTAACCATCTTGAAGCTTTGCTCTCACCAATGCTTCCACCATTCTTGATCCTCTTGACTCTGCTCACAATCAAATTGGGGATGTAGCTCAGATGGTAGAGCGCTCGCTTAGCATGCGAGAGGTACGGGGATCGATACCCCGCATCTCCACTTTTCTTTTCTTTTTTTACTTTCAATAATTGTTACCAAAAAACAAAACAAATCATTTCAAAGATTCTAAATATTTAAAAAATCAGTAAAAATAGTAACATAAAGATTCTTGGTTTAAAGATGGTTTTTTTATAATAAATATTCTTTGTTGTTATAGTTTGGGGGACCAAATTAATCATCAAATAATCACTCTAAAGTATATAAAATTATTATAAATAAATGAAAAAGATTAATGTTTTGTAAGATACAAAACATGGTCCTATGTCTCTCACCAAAAAAAAAACACATGGTCCTATGTCAAAAACATCAGTTTATTACGGAAACTTAAAAACTAAAACTCTGTTTTATCGTTCATCAACGACAAATTCGTATAACTAAAGCTTAATTAATAAAACAGCATTAATTAGATTTCACCAACTGAGAAACACGACATGAGGAAAAAAAGGAAAAGGTCAACACGTAAGCACAAAAAGTCAACCAAAGTACAAAAAAAAACAAAACACAAAAGGAAGATATTTTTTCTAACAAGAACCGAGTTAAACTCACCTTGCAAACCGAGACAATCCGACTCAGTACGATCCGAGAACCCAACGGTATAATTCGGGTCATCAATGGATCTAAGCATGTACTGTTTCTTTCCGGCGGATTCATTAGGAACAAGACAAGCAGACAGATCGGAGAAATCGTCTGAGCCACGACGAACTCTTACAACAATGGAAGTTTCTTTATTCCTGAAAGAATTGTGAAGAACCTTCTGGAGCCAAGCTTTGCCTCCTTTAAACGGAGCTTTGAATATAGCCGAACCGGGTCCTGACCCGATCCGGATCTCTTCCACTATGTCTCCGGTTTGAAGCATGTCGCCGCTCCATTCTTCGCTTTTGGAGCTTCCTTTTAGACAGTCTATGGAGAGGACCACCGTGTTTCCGGGTCGGGTTGTGGATTCGGGTTGCTGGTTACGATCCATAGAGATAGAGAGAGTTTTGTGAAAAGATTTATGAGTTCTGATTTGTAAATTATGAAAATGAATCTGTAACACGGAATCTTTGGGAGAGAGAGAGAGAGGAGAGAGTGTATATAAAAGTCGTAGTTGGCTTTGGCTATGATTTTGTTCGTGTCTACTAGATATTAGGATAATTTTTAAAATCTTAAACAATGCCACTTGTCATGGAACTAAAAGCTTTTAGAATATTTTGATTTGGTTTTATATAGTTAATATTGATTGATTCCTTCTACTAGTGAAAAAAAAGTAATTTGAGATAGTGAGAACATTTGTTTTGAAACAATTATAATACAATTTGAGAACAATTTGGTATAAAGTATATTGATTTGGTTTGTATAAGATAGTGAGACCATCATCACCTAATTTGAAACAATTTTTTTTCTCTCTAATACAACATTTGTTTTCTTTGGCATGGTCTTAAAGAAAACAAATGTTGTATTGGGGAATGGTCTTAAATACCATAAAAATAGGTAATTTTTCCAAACGTACAATTATAAGTTTTCTTTTCCAAAATACCACTAATATACATTTTAAAACTAATTTATGAATCCTAGACACTAACCCTAACATTATAACATACACTGTAAATATAAATAGTCAACCCAAACATTAAGAAAAAAAATCAACACCTTCAAAAAATCAATTGTTTATGGTATTCTTGGAAAAATAAATTTTTGTGGTATTTTTGAAAGAAAAACTAAAATGATGGTAGCCAAGAAAATTTCTCAATTTTATCAATTTTTTTAGCCATTGAAATCCTTACAAATGAAGTTTTACAACATAATCAAAATCATCATTAGTGAAGTAATCATAATGGTCAAATGTGCCTTGCATTTTATAACTCTGACATTTGACAAAAGTATTATGACATTTGACAATAGAAAAAGATTTTGTAATATCTAAATCTTATGATCATAGACAACGAACTTGTAGTATAAACATTGTGCAGTATCTGGACCAAGTTAAGGTCATGTCAAGATAAGTCACTTCAACAAGTAGGAAAATCATTTTTCAAAATTAGTGCATATAAACTACTAGCATTTGAACCTTCCTTTAATTTGCTAGAACTAACAATTACCATTTTTGGTGTTGTTGCCTTGAAATCGATCGATATATACATCACCAATTTCCCAAAAACAAATCTTTCAAAATTCAGTTCTTATACCAACAAATCGAGGCTTGAGTTTGATCTATTTACTTTATTGTATTTATTGTATCCGTCACCAAATTATTTAATATGATTTTCAAACATTTGTAGTTACTCTTTAACGTTATAAGTCTCTTCGAGTCTTGCTGATTCCTTCATTCTCAGTCCCAGGGATGCAATTTGCAATGTAAGAAGCCCCATATCACATGATTTTTAGGCCTTCACTATTCACTATTCTTGGCGACAACAGTCATTTACCTAATTCATAAGTACAACATTATGATTACACTTTTTTTAAGATACAATAATTTGTACTCCCCTATTTATAAGCCATTTTGCATGAAATGTAAACAAGATGTTTTGTAATCGAAAATTTTAAATATATATATATATAGAATGGGGACACATATATTACACCAAACAGAAAATTATACTTAAGAAAAAATGGCTAAAATAACACAAACTCAAAATATAAATATTAAACAGTTGAAGTAAAATTTTAAAAGATAAAGATTAAAACGCTCAAACTAATTTATTTAGACCAAATGCGTTCCATCAAACAAATTTGTCTATAAATTTGGTTTAAACTTCAAAGAGAGAAAGATTTTAAAACTCAAATCTCCCAAAATTACTTATATTATATGTATGATAAAACTTGATAATTCCAAACTATACAAACTATTAAAATCTTAAGTTGTTAATCTAAGCGGAAGCATGAGTTTCTTATCATGTTTCAAATATTGTACACTTTCAGAAAACGTGTTTTCGTAATTTTCTAGTATTTACAAGAGTTTTCCTTTTTAGCAAAACTTATCATAAATAGAATGAACAACGCAAAGAGTTTTCATGCAACATATGTTAGAGTCTTCATCTTTGTGGTAGTATGATTCCTTTTGTTTTGGAAGTTAAGCTCTTTAATTATATCACTGAATGGTTGTGACAAAAAAATCGGCGGACATGGTTCTTCTATAATATAACTAAAGCGGAGTCATCGGTGATTGACAAAGTTACAACTACAATAGTTAGAACATCAACAACGGTTTAAAATTTAAGAGTTTCTAAAAAAGATAACCTAAAACGATAAATATTTTCATCTAAATTGTCATTTTCTATTTTTAACCAAAAATAAAGAAAATAGTAATATTATTTAAAAAGTACGCATATATATAAGCTATAGTGAATGTAACTCAAAATTTCTCCTAACAAACAATAATATTTCACTTCAACTAAATAAATCAAATTTTCTTTCTTTTATTCTTTATTTTATCAAACTTTCTCTTATCTTTCATTTAATTATTTTCATTAGTTGACATTTTTCTCATTTCAAACATGTATGATCATAGAATACAATCTTGTAATATCAAACTTGTGCAGTATATGAACCAAGTAAATGTTAGTAAAAAAAATTGTGTTAAGATAAATCACTTAAAATGGTGGATTAAGATAATCAATTTTTCAATGTTAGTAAAGATAAGCTAATAGCATTTGAAACTTCCTTCACTTTGCTAGAATTAACAATTACCAATTTTGCTGTTGTTGCCTCGTAATCGTTCAATCGAAAATAGTCTTAATCAAGTAAATGTTGTGGGTATGTCTTTAGTGCATCTTCATGAAAATCCGCAATCAAAACTATTACACACTCATCATGAAGATACTTTCAAAAAATTTCAAACTTTTACGTTTTCTCACTAAAACCTTAGGAAAAACCAACAACAAAATTATAAACAGACAAAATAAAATCAAACAGAAACACAACTTTGTTACCATCTTAGGTAGCAACCTTCTGTATCTAACTCCAACATGGAAAAATTAAAAGAGAGACAATTTAGGAAAATACACCAAATAGTGGCTATTTTGCAATTCTCTTAGAACATCTTCCCACTAAACACTCCATTTGTTTTGCTTCAATTGTCATTCCTTGTGTTTTGGTTTTGCGTTGGCATTAAACTTTGAAACTAAAAAAAGAAAAACAACTTAGCTGCTAAAACAATAAGAAATCAGTATTATTTTGAGAAGTAATATCATTAACTCATCTTAACATCTTGATATGTGAATATTGTAAAAATTAGGGAGTTAAATCATTAATGCTTTTAATATGTCTAACATTCAAAGTCCCAAAGAAAAATATGAATTGTTCTTGTAATCTTGACGTTGACTTATTAGAAAATGAAAGGAAGAATTTTAAAAGTTAAGAGTCAGAACATGAAAACCAATTCTATTTTTAAAAATATAGGAGAAAAATAAACTAGGTCTCCACATTCACTTTCTTTTCGACCTTTTGAATTTTCTATTTAATGATAAAATATTTCACATGATTTGTGATGTATCAGCTTCTAATAGCAAAAGAGAAAAAGAAATCACCCTAACCAAAACAAACCATTATAATTTTTTAATAAAAGAAAAATACTCCACTAAATGGGCCTTGTTGGGTATTATTCCCATCTTTTAACTGTTAAGCCCATATAAAAAAAGCTTATGATAAAAAATTAAAACGGCATCGTTTCAGTGATCTTCAACCTCTCTCTCCTTCACCAATTTTGACGTTCTTTCTTCTTTTTTCCCGTTATCCAAAGACACTATCGCGAAAATGGCGGCTCACTCTTCTTGCAACTTTGCTTTAGCTAATCCGATCATCTCGCAAAATGATTCTTTCTCCAAGCAGAAACTATCTGTTCCATTATACTTCTTCTCTACAAGAAACCCTCTAAAATCTTTGACGAATCCATGGTTAGGCGTTGCTGATTCATCATCCCTCTCTCTCAACTCTCCCGTCTCCGCTCTTCAATCGAATCGCCGTAGAATCCATAAATCCGTCGTTTCAAGCTTACCCACCGCGTAAATTTCACGAATTTTGATCTAATTTTTGGTTGATTTTGATCGTCTTTAGTCCGCTAAATTCTAACAGTTATGTGTTCGATTACTGTTTCAGGAATCAGGATTTAGTGGTTTCTGATGAGAAAAAGCCAAAGTAAGTGTTGTTTCTGAGACCTAAGTAGTGAGGATTGAATTGCTTGTTATTGGATTTGAAGTTCTTGATTTGATTTAGGGTAATGTAATAAAATGTAGATGGTCATGGAGAGGGATTAAGTCATTTGCAATGGGAGAGCTTGAAGCTAGGAAGCTCAAGTATCCAAATACTGGAACTGAAGCACTTCTCATGGGTATTTTGATTGAAGGTACTTTACTTACTTTACTCTTGGTTGATTTGCAATCAGATTCAGAGAGTTTCATTAGGATCTTGGTAGTGTTTGGAATAAGATTGTGTGTTGATTTTGATGGGTAGGAACTAGTTTTACTTCAAAGTTTTTGCGGGCGAATAAGATAATGCTATACAAAGTACGTGAGGAGACGATCAAGTTACTAGGAAAGGCAGATTTGTATTTCTTTAGCCCTGAACATCCTCCTTTAACTGAAGATGCTCAACGAGCACTTGACTCTGCTCTGGATCAGAATCTAAAAGCAGGTTTGTCTCTGTTCTAACTCGTCCTGTTTCTCTTATGTTGTGAATCTTATCTTCTGTGATATGGTGATAAATTGTCAGTCATGAGAGCAACATTACCTGGAGAAATCTTTGTAAATATTGGTTAGTTTCTTAGCATACTCGGAAGTTTCCTTGTCGTTGGCTTATCAATAGATAGCTTTGGTTTGTAAAATGTTTCGGTATATGCATATGGTGATAAATGTCATCATGAGAGCAACATTACTTGGAAAACAGTTTATTCTAATTGAGAGTCTGGTAATTTCTTAGCGGTTCTCGCAAGTTTTCATGTCTTTAGTTTATCAATCTTCCGGAAGAGAGATAGCTTTGGTTATAATATCTTCCAGTATATCCATATGCATGCTTCGATTTTAAGACAAAAACTTAATTAAGCACCATTGTTTCAATTGGTAATATTGTAAACAGGTGGTATCGGGGAAGTAATGCCAGCACATATACTACTGGGAATCTGGTCTCAAGTCGAATCACCAGGTCACAAGATACTGGCAACTCTTGGTTTCACTGATGAAAAAGCTAAAGAGTTAGAGTCCTTTGCCTCTAAACCTGGCTTTCTAGATGAATAGTATTTTACATCTGTCATTTCTCCATTAATGCAAAATCTCCAAAATTCATAGTTGCAGTTCGCAATAATATTTTTCTAATGTGTTCATCCTTGCTGAGTCTTATTTTCAATTTCTTTGCTTTGCAAGACTTAAAAAGCTTTTACACAGAAGTTACTAACACTGGATCTTTAAGCTTTACTTGTTATATAGCGTCTGGACTCTAATTGCCATAGGCATTTTTCCCCAATTATGCTGAGAGACGGATTTACAATTATAACGCCCTTCTATAGCCTTGAAAGCCAAATTGTTAGGAATTAAGAAAAATTATATATATACGTCAAATGAAACTGTTCAAGTTTTACATGGTGATTGATTCATATAGTGTTTAGTGTTGCTCCGTCAAAGTTTCCTTGGGATTTTATTTTCACTAGGTTCAGTGAACGTGCGCATTGAAGCGTATGTTTGGTCAAGATCGAAATCGCTTGAACCAAAGTTTCACAACTTCCCCGGTTAACAACACCTAGTAGTCTAGTACGTACTCATCATAGGTCATATAGAGCCACCACCATTTGAAGTTATCGATCGGTACAATTGTTATGAAATAGAGACTCATTAGTTTATGTGATCTCCGACTCCATATGGAAGACAATATAATTCAGGATTCTTAAATAATAATCTTTAAAAATAGATAGATTTAGACTTAAAAGGCTAGCAACATGGTAAAGGCAACCCACAAAGATTCTGAATTGATGAACTTCGAGCAAAAATATTAACTAAATATACATACATATAGTTTGACCCTGAAGGAGCTCCTGAAAAGTTGGAAAACTCTCATAAGATATTTGTTCGTACCAAAGTCACTTGTTATTTTAGTTCAGATAACTAAGAATTGTTAACGATGCAAGATCTCGTTACGGCAATATTCTTATTTGCTAATAGAGTAATAGTATACTGTATTTGTACGAGAGATTGTTATTCATCATAGAACTATTCTCTTAAGACATATAATATAGTGTACACTATATTATATGATGGAGTAATATATTGTATAGTACTATTAACAAAAATTAAGTAACCTATTAATAGAAATAGTTATAGTCCCATGATAGATATTGGAAAGTTCCATGCATGACGAATAGAAGGTTATATCTGTAATATGTTTAAACATCCGATTAATCTAGTTTTGCTTGCACAATTTTTTCTAATAACATTAGGATGTAAGGATATCAACGATAACCTCAAATTTGGTGTAAACTAAAGTCTGATACAATAAAACGATACTAAGTTTTGTTTTTGCATGTACGTACAAAGCAATATCAAAACTAAAACTCATAAGATATATATATATATATATATATCACCCAAGAGGTTGTGAATATGTTAATATTAATTTGTAATTAAGTAAGTACTAGCTAGTATGAGATTAAGAATCATTAATTATTAATCTCGAGTCTCCTCATGGATAGAAGAACGGTTGATGATGATAGTATTAGTATATCATGTCATGTGAGTTATATATTTTAGCTTTAGCTTTGTCATTTAGCTCAATTTTGTCATCAGCTCTTTTCAAGTCTCAACAAATGCCATCTTAATGCTCCCACTAATTGTCACTTAATTATTACTCCCCCACTACTTTGACATTACTCTCCTATTATATATCACGACTTTTCATGAATACTAGTAATCCATCTTTTGATTAGGTTTTTTTTCTTTCTTTTTTCATAACGATTAGGCTATAATTCAACTTTAGGGTTTCGGATATATATTTGTCCAACAATTTGTTTCGGGGGTCTGATTTATTAAGCATCCTATATATATATATCATCAGTTTAAACTTAAAACTAAGTCTAAATTTTGCTTAATGTGCTTATTTTCTGCCCAAAACAAAAAAAAAAATCTAATGTGCTTTGGTTGATAACTTAATAAATTTTGGGACGTCAAAATAGTTTTTGTTTTTGCTGGGATACGTTTGCATTAGTTTCAAATATCTAGCCATTTTTTTTTGTTTCGTTTTCAGATAAAACTTTCTTTATTATAGAAGAACTAACAGAAGGAATGCCTAAATAAAAAGTCTTAACAAATTTTACTATCTGAAACGCTAATTTTGGAAAAGAAAAGAATTTATTACATTTTTTATAATCACCAATATATCATTTTAGCTTATAGTATATATTCATTGCGAATTTATATTTAAATCACACACACACACATATATATATATATACCAACATTTGTTAATCAGTAGTAAAAAAATACATGTATTTTACATTTGGCTAGCTATGAGGGGGACCATAAATTGAATTCGTGAGGAAAGCAGAAGCACGATAAGATTCGAGAGTGCTATTAGGTGCCATCCACATGGGTACTTAATTTTGAATTATTTAATTAATCATCAGCTTAATCTACCAACCTCTTTTATTTATTTGGTTATTTTATATTAACCAAGTTGTTGTGTTCATTATACAATTACAAGGTGATAGGTTCATTCCATTTGTTTAACTTATTTTTAAAGATATGTGTGGGCAAATAAAAAGTTAGGTATATAGTTTTAATTAACATCACAACATTTTTGATGCTTTACAAGCTTGCATCCCCTTTGGCCTTTTACCAAGTCTTTGCCTTTACTCCTTTTTTTGTCCTCATCACGAATTTTTAACTTTGACAACGCATAATCTCAAAGTTTTACTAAGCCATATTCAATCTTCAAATAATTTCACTATTTTACATTTCTACTATTGACCTTGTATATAACTGTCGATTTTATAAAATAAGAGTAATTTTCATTGTATATATTTTTTTAATGTATTTAAATTGTAAACTCATAAAATTAGAGCATAGCTAATATTGAACACATTTTAGCAGGTTTTTCTTCTTCAACAGCTGAATTATACATATAGATTAAGTTATCTCATTGTTATTTATAATATAAATGTTGTTTCGAAATACAACCAAAAAAATGTATACATAATTATAACATGTTACCTTACGGTATAATGGAATCTTAAGACATTTTTGGCCAAATGCTTTTTAATACAATTTGGAAAATGTTGGAAGATAGTCTTTTGTGGTTATCTATGCCTTCTTTTAGTTAGCAACTAAAATTTTATTATAAGTGACTAGCTTTTTTCAAAACTTTATGGTAAAAGATTTTAACAATTAGCTTGATTTTGAAAAGTTCGAAAATTTTCCTAATTTATTTCTGTAAGTTTTTAAATTAATTCTAATGATAAATACAAAATATGCTGAGAAAACTTATGACCAATTTACAAAATATTAAAAATTTCATGTTTTTTTTTTAATGATGCGTCACAGAAATCATGTGATGAGAAATGCCTTCGATATGATGAATAATTTGGCCGAAGAGCTCAACAAAACAATAATGGATAAGTGAGAAAATTTTATTTTGGGATATATTTTTCAGGATGCTCTTCTAATCTATTTAATTTATTAGGGCATGTCACATAACAAAAAATGGTTAAACCGAACTTTGGGATAGTGACATATAAGATGATTAGAACATCATCTCCATATATTACATATAGTATGATGTCAAAATGTTTCTAACAATACTTTAACAGAATTTAAACATATACTATAAGTCTATTATAACCTACTAAATTATTAAACTAATCTATTAGTAATCCGTAAAATTCGGGATTGAAAGCAAAAGATGTCCTCTCTTTTTGCGAGCTTCTGAACTCAAACGCTCTTCTGATCAAAATTCAAGCCTTTTGAGGGAAAAATATAGAAATTACAAAGTAACCTCATTTCCCAAAAAAAAATTTATTGATTTGATAATTATCACACTTTGAATAACACTTAATACTATGACGTAAGGTAATCCTTTGTATTGGGATCAATAACCGTTATCAAACCAACTAATTGTTGGTTTAATTTACACAAAACTTTGGTTTTGGCTTTTCTTTTGACAAATACTATAGTAGATACTTGCAGATAATTTTATATGGAGAATACATAAATAATTGATACGTCGTAAACATCATGCTAGCTATATGGTTAGAAAGTAAGAAAATGATGAATATTGTAATTATATAAGTGCATGGTAACAATACAACAAGATTATAGAGTGAATTTCATGCTAATCATAAATTGGAATTAATAAAATTATTGTAAAATAAATGACAATTCAATTTTATTAAGTTATATTCTTAACACGTGCATAATATATAACCAACTTTTCAAAGTATAAAAAAATGATAAATTTTGCTATTTGCATGTATTTAAAAAAAGGGAGCGATTTATAATGTAAATATGAGTTGCGAATAGAACTTAATTATGAGTCATATATTTGAGATTAGGTATCAGTCTAATAAAGTCAAACATTAACAGCAACTTCCTCGTTTGGTGGAACTGTGTTCTTCTTCTATTAACTTGCTTTTATCTCCTCAACCATCTCATATATAAGATGGTCTAGATAACCAATGATTTGCCTCTAAAATATGGCATATGTACGTACGACCATATAACATAAAAGATGAAATATGTTCTTGAATTTGTGATTGCGTAAACCTGTGATTTTTACCATTTATATGATCAATGGTACATATCGAATATGTTGTTTTCGCATCAATGCAACTTAAGAACATGCATATACTCATCAATAGTACACATATATAACCAACATGCAATCAAAACAGTCACAAAGATAACCTCTTTAGTTTTTATCATAATTTTTAGGATTTGGAAATTCTTATTATTTAGTGAATATATTGCAAAAGACAGTTATTATATATAGTGCAAGAAGATAAGTTATAAATAGTAGCTTTTAATACATAAGCCAAATCTGTTTTTTTTACTTCGTCGAATTGGGCGTTGCGTTGCTAATCAAAAGATGCAAAACGAGAAGGGGCACGTGGAGAAGGAAAGAAGAGCATGAGAGCCGACAAAGAGCATCTTTTAAGACATGGGTTTGCGTCCACAAGAGTCATGCTCATGCCATTGCCTCTCTCTGTCTCTCTCCGATCCTCTCTGCTTTGCTCTGCACATTCAATTCAACAATCTCTTGTCTCTCTCTCTCGTGCTTTCTCCCTTTGGGTTTGAGATTTGTCAGCGCCTTCTTCGCGTCTTCTTATTACTTCACTCTCTCCAATGCCATATCCACACATCGCATCCTCTTACCTTTTTTGTTCCTTAATATAATAGTATACAAAATAACATTTGTCTAACCTTATTGCCCATGCTCCTGATCAATAGTATTTGTTAAAAACATTTTTAACTTTACTTTAGCCGTGGCCATATTCATATCTTGCATTGCCCTAGAAGTTAGAAGATTTTCAATGTTCAAATGGTTACAATATTTAGAGTAGACAAATCTGTTAAAAGTTTAGTTAGACCACCATTATTGGTGAGCTTTTAGTGTTTCTTAAGCTAAAATACTTTCTTATGCAAGATATTTTTGTATGCAAATATTACTCCTAAGATACCATGGTTAATGATTTCTTATGCTTCCCTTTCTAAAAACTCACCAATAATGATGCTCCTACTTTATTTTATAACACACAATAAATTGTTACAAAACAAGTTCATTTTTTATGTAAAAACGGTAAATGATTAGTTTGTATCAAAATTCTTTTACTTTTTTTTTTTTAATCCACAACACTACGGATTATAACTTATGAATGATAAATGAAAAACTGTTTGATGTATTTAACCGTTGCAATTATTCAAACCTTTATTTTCTTATTTAGAAACACTCATTGTATACACATATGTTTGTGTCTATATATATATATATATATATATATATGCATGATACATTATACATATTTTAAGATACATTATATACATATTAATATACACGTATTTTGAGATATGATGTTAGGTGTAGTTACTACGTATGATGTAGAAATTGGGGCTTCATCACAAAACACAACTATAGAGAACTAGAGTTAATAACTATGTGATAAATTTTATACTAAAAATTAATAATATCAACTAATCAAAAATAAGACTCTAATTAAATAATTAAGATCGCAAACGTAAACAAGAGCGATTGAAACGTTATATACAAAGAAAACAAAAATGGCGTATGAGGTAGGGACCAAAGCACCGCCTAAAACATGAAAATGATGTCATTGTCATAAGCACCAAGAACAAACACAAAAGCTATACATCTCTCTCTTCTCTTGTCCCTCTCTTTCTCTCTCTTCCTAACCCTAATATACCAATCACCAACCAAAGCAAATTGAGAAGACAACCCCCACAGACACCTCAAAACCCCAACACATCTCAAATAAACTAAACTACAAAAAAAAAACAGTGAGAAATAAAAAAACCTACCAAAAGCCTTCTTTTTCACTTCCTCCCAAAGTACAACTCAAATCAGAAAGAGAAGCTATAAAAAAATCTAGAGAGAAGAGAATAACAAGACAAGAAAGATAGAGAGAGAGAACCTTACCTAATCAATCAAAGAAAGAAGATGAAGAAGAAAACTCCAGCTTGATATTTGTTGTGAAAACATTATTATTTCTTTTCCTCTTCTCTCTATCTAGAGTACCACTCTCTCTTAATTAGGTCAATATCAATTCTCATCTCTCTTCCTCTCATCGATCAATCTCACACATAGAATGGATCCAGTTCAATCTCATGGATCACAAAGCTCTCTCCCTCCTCCTTTCCACGCTAGAGACTTCCAATTACATCTTCAACAACAACAACATCAACAGCAACAACAACAACAACAGTTCTTTCTCCACCATCATCAACAACCACAAAGAAACCCTGACCAAGATCACGAGCAGCAAGGAGGGTCACTAATGAATCGATCTATAAAGATGGATCGTGAAGAGACAAGCGACAACATGGACAACATGGGAAACAACAACAGTGGTAGCGAAGGTAAAGAGATGAGTTTACACGGCGGAGAAGGAGGAAGCGGTGGTGGAGGAAGCGGAGAACAGATGACAAGAAGACCAAGAGGAAGACCAGCTGGATCCAAGAACAAACCTAAAGCTCCAATAATTATTACAAGAGACAGCGCAAACGCGCTTCGAACTCATGTCATGGAGATTGGAGATGGATGTGACATAGTTGACTGTATGGCTACGTTCGCTAGACGCCGTCAAAGAGGCGTTTGCGTTATGAGCGGTACAGGAAACGTTAATAACGTCACTATACGTCAGCCCGGGTCACCAGCTGGCTCGGTGGTTAGCCTCCACGGCCGATTTGAAATCCTTTCTCTTTCCGGATCTTTCTTGCCGCCGCCTGCCCCTCCTGCAGCCACGGGACTAAGTGTTTACCTAGCCGGAGGACAAGGGCAGGTCGTTGGAGGTAGTGTAGTAGGACCTTTGTTGTGTTCAGGTCCTGTGGTGGTTATGGCCGCGTCTTTTAGCAATGCGGCTTACGAGAGGCTGCCTTTGGAAGAAGATGAGATGCAAACACCTGTTCAGGGAGGAGGTGGAGGAGGAGGAGGAGGAGGAGGAGGAGGTAGTGGTGGAATGGGATCTCCACCGATGATGGGGCAGCAACAAGCTATGGCAGCAATGGCGGCGGCTCAAGGGCTACCACCGAATCTTCTTGGTTCGGTTCAGTTGCCGCCGCAACAACAGAATGATCAGCAGTATTGGTCTACGGGTCGGCCACCGTATTGATTAGATTGTTATTGTTTTATATATATATATATTACACATGGAATTGAATATATATGTAGCTATGTAATTATATATATGTAGCTATTTACTAATAGATCTTACATATATATAAAAGCAAGCTAACATGGAATATGATTAAAGAGGAGGTTGTACGAAGTATGATGAGAAGATGAAGAAGCCTTTCGGATGGGTGTGTGGATCAACAATTCAGTAGATGTTTCAGGTTCTTTCTTTGTTTTTATTTTCTTTGGTTCATTTTAATTAGTGGTAGATCTTTTTCTTATTATTAATGTTTGATTATGTGAGGTTTAAGTTGTTTCTCTTTTTTTTTTTTATTGAGATTTCTTTGATGAATTTGATTCTTAATTATGTTCGGTTTGTTTTTTTCCTTGTTTACAAAGAATTACTTATCCAAATTTAAAGTATTTCTGGCTCTGATTTAGTCCATTAACTATCATTGTCTTATGGTATTTTCATAGAAGGTCTTAGATCTTCTCCCATTTTCAAGTTAAAATATTGTTCATATTTTCTAATTAACAGTATATAAGTCTTAAGTAACTTCATTTATCAGGATAAAAGTTTTATCATAAAACAAAAGACAAGTTATGCAAATTTTACGTGGAAATATGTGTATTTATAGATATCAGGAGATGAGGATATATGTTGTCTAAGGAGCTAGGGGTAGTTGCATATATATTGTGAAGTCATAACTAAAGTGTGTTTTTGTGAGATTGGGTCCAATCTTTTCTTGATACGAATGTCATTTTTAAGTTTGGAATATCTAAAGTTTAATTTATCAATATATGCAATAAACAAATTCTAGGACGCATCCAAAAATAGAAAAAGAAAAGACTGGTCTCTCACTTGTGATTTTTAATTATCGTTAAAAGGAGGCATTTATTTAGTGTTTGAAATTTTGATCCATAATAAAATTTAGTGCTTGATACATTCGACAAGACATCTGTTTCTTATTTCAACACCATAAAACTATTTATTTTAAATTTAAATAATGGACGACATTTGAAAAGATCATAACCATGATTGAGGTCTCTTGATTATAATAGCCATTTTACTGTTCGTATTTTCTACTTAGCACGTTTAGCATCATGCACATACTTGATTTGTGTCATGCATGGAAGCTACAACGTTCGTAAAATCTAATTTCTTGAGCTATATAGATCTATCATTTGGGTTGTGAACTTATTTTTAAATTTAATGATGGGACTTTGGACCGTGATGTCACTTAATGTGAATTTCTAATACATGTATGGTTTGATCTAATATAGGTTGGGAACGAAGCAAACAGAAAAAACAAAATTACGATGATCTAAAGTCATAGATCCAAATCATTTATTAAAATATTAACATATAGGTTTGGATCCTAACATGAAAAAAAAGAATTATAATGGTCGTAATACCTAACTATGTTTAAAACTTGACTCATTATCAACTGTGTTTGAATTCAATTGGTGATCTCAACCATTTGATATTCTGATTACTTGTATGTATGATAAACCAATTGTCAATAAAATGTTATTTTTCAGAGCTCACTCACTAGAATCTCTCCATGTTATATAGCTCTGTAATGCTCATATCCTTTTATCCACTATTTTTGTGTGTATGTGTGTGCGCTAAATTGTCAAAAACCTATAGATCATCT
Organism: Capsella rubella; assembly: GCF_000375325.1. NCBI lineage: Eukaryota > Viridiplantae > Streptophyta > Magnoliopsida > Brassicales > Brassicaceae > Capsella > Capsella rubella. The sequence continues at coordinate 14,078,256 of NW_006238918.1, read as the reverse complement.
TCTTGGTTACTTGCTTGCATGTGTATATGAAATGTAAATAATATTGTTATTTTTCCCAAAACAAGTCATCTCATACTCTTACTCAATAGTCTAATGAATGCCGTATTCATTCATGCCCGTGGCATGCTCATCTTATCTCTGTAAGATTCGGTGCTCATATTCTTTTACGAAAGATATATATGAAGTTGTTTTGTAAACTTAGAAAGTTATCGAATAATTTGTAAATATCGAAAGTGATTTCATAAATATCGAGAGTTTTAAGGTGATTTCACAATTACCAAAAGATCTGGTGTGCTTTCATAAATACCAAAAGATCTGGGTCATTTCGTAAATACCAAAAGATCTGGGATCATTTCGTAAATACCAAAAGATCTGGGATCATTTCGTAAATACCAAAAGATTTGGGGTCATTTCGTAAATACCAAAAGATTTGGGGTACTTCGTAAATACCAAAATATATGGGGTACTTTCGTAAATAATAACATATATGGGGCCATTTTGTAAATACCCAAAGATATGGGCCATTTCGCAAATACTAAAATTTATGGGGTAATGTCGTAAATACCAAAAGATCTGGGGTACTTTCGTAAATACCAAAAGATTTGGGGTAATGTCGTAAATACCAAAAGATATGGGGTACTTTCGTAAATACCAAAAGATCTGGGGTACTTTCGTAAATACCTAAAGATATGGGTCAACACAATAATATATAATAACTTGGGGTGGTTTTAAAAATGTCAAAATTCTGAGGTAGTTTTGTAAAAACCAATAAATTTGTGTTAGAATCAAAATATTAAATCGTGAATGCAAAAATTCTGAGGTAAATTTGTAAAACACCGATAAATCTGGTGTGAATTGTAAATACCGAAAGTCATAATGTCGTAAATACCAAAACATTTTGCAACATATATATTAGTTTTGACATGAGAATCAATTTTTAACTTCGATTTCACATTTTTTGCATCATACTATGCAAGAAAACAAAAACTAATTATTTGATTTGTTTCCATGAATGAAGCAATGTGTATACAAAACATACATAGCAATGAATGAAGTTTAGAAAGCAAAAGAAGTAAGCGAGTAAACAAATTAAAACTGTAAGCAAACAATAAAACAAGCAGAGAAGTTTATTTTATGTAGAAAAAAAAAACTATGACGGAAGTAAAAGTAAGTAAGCAGAGTATCAAAGAATAAACTAAGTAAGAAACAAATAAGGCTCTTCAATAAAGTAAAATCAAAGAACCAATAAGGAAGCAAGTTAACCAATTGGGTAGGCAACGATCATATAATCTAAGAAACAAACATGCAATAGTTTTTGACAATATTAAAAACATGTAAGCAATCAGTAAAGAAAAAAGCAAGAAAGCTAAGAAATGAACTAAGCCAAAGAAACAAACAAGAACATTAGAACAAGCTAACAACGAAACTAAAGAAGCAAGCAATGAAACAAAGAAGGCTGTACAATGAAGTAAATCAAAGAACCAAGAAGCAAACAAGTTAAGCAGCAGCGATCATATAAGAAAAAAATGGAATAAAGTAACACAAAAACATGTAAGCAATCAGAAAAAGAAACAAGCAAGTTAAGAAATGAAACAAGCAAAAGAGTAAAGAGACAAACAAAAAGAAAGTTAACATGTAACTAAAGGAGCAAGCAATGACCTATCCAACAAATCAAAAAAGCAATAATACGCATGAATGTATGAATGTATGAATATATGCACACATGAATGTATAATGTATGAATACACATGAATGCAAGTATGTTTGCACACATGAATGGAGAGAGATTCGAGAATGTATACATGAATGCATGTATGTATGCACACATGAATGGACGGAGATTCAATACATCAACCAATATCATACACTCTCCAAGCTGGGTGTGGAAGATGTGTATTGTTGTATCTCCTTTCTCCTTTGGCAGATTGGTATTGGCTCTTCCCTGTTGAAAAATTCATATATATTAATTGAATTGAGACGGAAAAATCTCAATGATCTGACCTGATTAGGAACAAGAGCCTTTTATTTATAAAGTGTGAAAAGTGATACGAGCCAAATGGTGCTTGATCGGTTAAAAGAGGTTGGAAAAACATTCTTTGGAGACGGACTCAACTTAGGAAACCAGAAGATGACGCATGACCATCTTAGAGCTCCATTGCGATAGACCTGAGATAAGCATAACAATGTATGAGATGTACACAACATTATATGAGACAGACAACACAAACTTACAACGTATACTATATAAGGTCTCTATTTGATTTGAATTAGGCTTCCTACAAATTGGTTTTCTTGCTCCGGTTCTTGGCTTCTCTTTGTAGCTGTATATTACACAAATAAGGGGATTCATTGATGTATATGTGCATATATCTCAATGCAGAGCACCTATCCATACAGACATTAAGAAACTAAAAATTCTATGTATAGAAATTCCTTAAGAAAATGATAACTTACAAGTGGTATACAGAGGCTTAGCATAGTTCATGGCCATCGTTCTGCTCGTATTATTCGGAGATGCAAGTTCTTCAATCAATTCTTGAACTACATAATACAAATCAGGGGATTCATTATGTATCTGTGGATAGAATAAGGTTTAACATAACTATCAGAAGCATCAAATTCGAACCACTCAAAGCCTGCACTCTGAATTCAAACACCAAAACATTACTTCTTCCAAGCGAACCAAACCCTCAATACCGATACCGAACAAAGACAAAAAGACAGCTAGTTATACTGTTACGCATATATAATATTCAGAGTGCATGACATATGTAGACAATTTGTTCAGAGTGCATCACATCTCTTGAATATAACATTGTACTTCAAAAGCCAAATGCTCGAGTAAAATCTCACAAGATTGGTTTCCTGAGTAGAATAAAAAAAACCAAATGTATTTTAGCGAACACTTCCTTTCAAAATCGAATGAACCATGATAAAATTAAGATATTACCAAACACTATCAGTAACTAATGACATACCTCAGAGAAACATCAAATTTTAACCACTCAAGACCTGCACTTTTAATTCAAACACCAATTCGTTAATTTTCCAAGTGAACCAAACCTTCAATACCATCCTGAACAAAGAAAGCCAAACCAAAATTAGAACGATGATTGAATTCCAGTAGAATTAAACTAATAGTTCAAATTCTAGACTCAATGTCTTATCTTTAAAAGCTTGAGTACCTCTCATAACCCAATGGAAGAACAATACCCTCAACACAACAAAAGAAAGAAAGAAATCGAGATAACGAAACCGAATTAGAGAGGGGGCTTGCCAATATTTCTAACCTTTCTAAGTGTTTATAGCAAAGTTCCCTCTTGTAGACTTGCCAAAGAACAAAATCCTCAGTACCAAACAAAAGACAAAACAGAATGATGAGGAAGACGAATTATTATAATGAGTGGTATATATATTGAGCTCGAGAGAAAGAAACACTTACTGTTTATGGTAAACTTGTTAACCAACCGAAGAACAAAACCCTCCAGAACCAAACACGAAATGTAAAAACCAAAAATCAGAAGAATTATTACGATGACTGGAGTATATTGATCACAAAAAAAAGAAACACGTACTGTTACCTGCATACTTTAACAAAAACCCCATGAAAGAAGTCCTGCGTATTCAGTTCTAACCTCTGCTGCGGCCTGTTTAAGAAATTTTGACTACGAAATGGATAAGGAAGAAGCAAACTGAGTTTAGAAAATCAAAAGATGTGTACGCCAACTGTTGACTCTATTTCTTATCTTTAAAAGCTTGAGTGTCCTCTCATAACCTAATGGAAGAAGAAGAATCAAATTCTAACTACTCCAAAGCCTGCACTCTGAATTCAAACACCAAAACATTGATTCTTCCAGGTGAACCAAACCCTCAATACTTCTTCAAGTAAGCAAAACACTCAATATCGGATACCAAACAAAAAAAAGAGACGCTGAGACAGAAAAATAAAGGTAGCCAAGCCAACAACAGAGAATTTCAACTTAATGCACGAGAAACAGACAACGTAAAAAATTACACTAAAAAAGTAAACATTATATGCAATGAAGTAAATCAAAGAACCAAGAAGCAAAACATATGTATATACAAAACATACGTAGCAATGAATGAAGTTTATAAAGCAAAAGAAGTAAGCGAGTAAACAAATTAAAACTGTAAGCAAACAATAAAACAGGCAGAAAAGTTTATTTTATGTAGAAAAAAAAAACAATGACGGAAGTTAACCAATTGGGCAGGCAACGATCATATAATCAAGGAAACAAACATGCAATAGTTTTTGACATTATTAAAAACATGTAAGCAATCAGTAAAGAAAAAAGCAAGAAAGCTAAGAAGAAATGAACTAAGCCAAAGAAACAAACAAGAACATTAGAACAAGCTAACAATGTAACTAAAGAAGCAAGCAATGAAACAATGTAACTAAAGAAGCAAGCAATGAAACAAAGAAGGCTGTACAATGAAGTAAATCAAAGAACCAAGAAGCAAACAAGTTAAGCAGCAATGATCATAAAATAAAACATGGAATAAAGTAACACAAAACAGGTAAGCAATCAGTAAAAGATACAAGCAAGTTAAAAAATGAAACAAGGAAAAGAGTAAAAGACAAAGCAAAAACAAGTTAACATAGTAACTAAAAAAGCAACCAATGACCGAAGCAATAAATCAAGAAAGCAAATACGCATGAATGTATGAATATATGCACACATGAATGTATAATGTATGCATGTATGGATTGTACACATGAATGCAAGTATGTATAATGGAGAGAGATTCAAGAATGTATACATGAATGCATGTATGTATGCACACATGAACGAAAACAACAAATTATAAGTAAATATTCTCACTTCTGCAGCTAAATAAACAAACAAGAGATTACTTCGTGTGAAATTTTTTTATTTTAAAAGAATTTTCATTGGTCTAACCAGATCTTGACTTTGAACTTGAATGGCTGCAACATAAACAAAAAACAAATTGTGAAAAGTGATACGAGCCAAATGGTGCTTGATCGGTTTAAAGAGGTTGGAAAAACATACCTGGGAGATGGACTTAACTTAAAGAAACCAAAAGATGACGCATGACCATTTTTAGTGCTCCATTGCGATAGACCTGAGATAAGCATAACAGTGTATGAGATGTACACAACATATATGAGACAACACAAACTTACAACGTATACTATATAAGGTCTCTCTTTGATTGGAATTGGGCTTCCTAAAAATTGGTTTTCTTGCTCCGGTTCTTGGCTTCTCTTTGTAGCTGTATATTACACAAATCAGGGGATTCATTGACGTATTTGTGCATATATCTCAATGAAGAGCACCTATCCATAAAGACATTACAAAACTAATAATTATATGTAAGAGATTTCTTATAAAAATGATAACTTACCAGTGGTATACAGAGGCTTAGCACGGTTCATGACCATCTTTCTGCTCGTATTATTTGGAGATGCAAGTTCTTCAATCAATTCTTGAACTACATTCTACAAATCAGGGATTCAATGATGTATCTGTGGATACAAATAAGGTTTAAGTGTTTAACAGTAAAAGTTACTAATGACATACCTAACAGAAGAATCGAATTCTAACCACTCTAAGCCTGCACTCTGAATTCAAACACCAAAGCATTACTTCTTCCTAGTGAACCAAACCCTCAATGTCGATACCAAACAAAGAAAAAGAGACAATTATTTATACTGTTACAGAGATATGACAGGATATATGTAGACAATTTGATAGATATTAAGAGACGAGGATTACCAATATTTCATACCTTTCTTATTGTAATGTTCCCTCTTGTAAAGCAACCGCAGAACAAATCTCTCAGTACTAAACAGAAAAGGCAAAAACAAAAATCAGAATGATGAGGAAGACAAATTAATATGATGAGTGGTATATATTAAGCTGAAGCACTTACTGTTTATAGTAAAGTACCCTCTTGTAAACCAATGGAATAACAAAGAATGCTCAGTACCTAACAAGAATGACAAAGAAAACATAAAATCGGAATGATGATGTCGAAACACAGTAGTATGAAGGCTCTCTGATAGCCATTAGGTTTTGGAGAGGCAATTTAATCTTAAAACTTAAATTATTCTAGTATTCTATACCTGGGGTCCATGCAAAGCAAAAACATAGCAATAAGACCAATTAACAAAACCTCAGTCATGACTGATTTTAACTATAAATCTATAGACATACCTCAAAGAAGCATCGGATTCTAATGACATATCATGACACCAGTTACCTTTTAGTCTCCTCTAACCATTCAAAACCTGCATACATAATTCAGATATTAAGGCGTTAATTATTCCAAAGTATTACATAATTAACAATTAGTATAAGCAATTTTGTCTCACTGAAAACGATTAATCTCACCAATTGAGAGAATTGTAACAAGCATCACATCTCTTGAATATAACATTGTCCTTCAAAAACCAAATGTTCGAGTAAAATCTCACAAAATTGGTTTCATGTGTTGAATCCAAAAAACCAACTTGTATATCTAACCATTATACAAAAACTCTATGAAAACTGCTACTGCAAAAAGAGTCTTAGTAATGTATTTTAGTGAACACTTCCTTTTAAAATCGAAAGAACCATGAGAAAATTAAGATATAACCATACATTAACAGTCACTAATCACATACCTCAGAGAAGCATCTTCCAAGTGAACCAAACCTTCAATACCGACACTGAACAAAGAAAGCCAAACCAAAATTAGAATGAAAATTGAATTTCTAGTAGAAATAAACCAGTAGTGCCAATTCTTGATTCAATTTCTTATCTTTAAAAGCTTGAGTGCCCTCTCATAATCCAATGGAAGAACAATACACTCAACACAACACAATAAAGGAAAAAAGCGAGATAACGAAACCGAATTTCAGAGTGGGATTGCCAATATTTCTAACCTTTTAAGGTTTTTATAGCAAATTTTCCTCTTGTAGACCAGTCGAAGAACAAAGTCCTCAGTAACAAACAAAAGACAAAACAGAATCGGATAAGGAATTAGAAGCAAACTGAGCTTAGAAAACACAAGTTGTCTACCATTATATAGGAACTCCATTTGTGTACCATTATATTTACACTAAAGTAGACGAGGATTGCCAATTGTTGACTCCATTTCTTACCTAATTTAAGAACAAGAAAGGAAATATACCAAAATCAGAAGGAGAAGGAAAACGAATTTGATATATCTCAAGAAACGATGATTACCAAAGTTTTTTACCTCTCTCTATCGTAATATTCCTTCTTGTAAACCAACATAATGGAAAAACCCTCAGTACCAAGCACAAAAGCACAAACCAAAGATGAGTAAGATACCTCTTGTAAACCAACAGAATAACAAAGATGCACAATACAAAACAAGAAAGAAATAATACAAAAATCAGAATTCTGAGATAAAATCTTATAATGAGTGGTATATATGGAGCTCAACAAAAAGAATCACTTACTGTTAGCTGTGTGTTCTTACCAAAACCCAGAGCAAGTAGTTAAATCAAGAACGATTCCAACTTTTGCTATGAGAGTGACTGCAAATTGATTGGAAAAAATATTGAGACAATAAAATCATCTCATAAACCATAGCAAACATCACAAGTCACAACACCTTGGATGTAATAAGTCCCGCAGTTTCACATTTTAGCTTCACTTTGTAACTACATATATCCTACAAATCAGGGGATCTGTGGATATAAAGAAAGTTTAACTTCACAGAAGCCAAAATTCTAACCAACCAAAACCTGCACTCTGAATTCAAACACCAATACATTCATTATTCTAAGTGAAACAAACACTCAATAACGGATACCAAACAAAGAAAAAGAGACCCTGAGACATTAAAAAAAAAAAGTAGCAAAGCTAACAACAGAGAAATTCAACTTAATGCACGAGAAACAGAGACGTTAAAAATTACATTAAAAAGTAAACATTATATGTATATATAAACGTAGAAGCAAGCAATGAAAGAAGTAAAGAAAGCCAAAAATAAGTAAGCGAGTAAACAAATAAAAAGTAAGCAAACAATAAACAAGTAGATAAGTTCATGTAAGAAAACAATGACGAAAATAAAAAAAAACAAAGAAACACAGAACAAACTAAATGTGTTAAGCAATAATGACTGAATCAGTTAAGTAAGCAAGCAAGCAAGAAACAAAGAAGGATGTGCAATGAAGTAAATCAAAGAACCAAGAAGCAAACAAGTTAAGAAATTGAGTAAGCAACGATCATATAACCAAAGAAACAACACATGGAATAAACTAAACAAGTTAAAACATGTAAGGAATCAGTAAAAGAAACAAGCAAGAAAGTTAAGAAATGAAACAAAACAAGCCAAAGAAACAAACAAGAACAAACTAACAATGTAACTAAAGAAGTAAAGAACCAAGCAACGACCTTTGCAATAAATCAAGAAAATCAAATACGCATGAATGTATAACGTATGAATATACATTAGCACAAAGACAAATATCTGAATCGGAACCTGGATCAAAAGGGATGCAGAGAGAAACGAAACCAAAAGAAACTCATCTCATAGATAATCTTGTCTTAGAAAACAATGACGAAAAAAAAAAGAAAAAACAAAGAAGCACAGAACAAACTAAGTGTGTTAAAAAGCCAAAGAAACAAACAAGAACAAGCTAACAAATGTAACTAAGCAATAAGTCAAGAAAATAAAATACGCATGAATGTACAAATACATGTATGCGCACATGAATATATCAATGTTGCATTGATTCTAAAACCATGGATACTAAATACAACAACAACAAAAAAAAGCAGAGGTTCATCACCATATATATAAGCACAAAGACAAATATATGAGAAAGATCAAAACGAAACCTGGATCAAAAGGGATGCAGAGAGAAACGAAACGAAACTCATCTCATAACATAATCTTGTCTTCCATGAGAAAGACCTTTTCCTTCACCGTGAAAGATGATTAAACCCTTCAAAAATTATATTTCACAATCAAAGAAAACAACACAAATTACAATTCAAATTATATTTCACAATTCTGCCTCACCGGAAACAATTAATCTCACACCAAAGTGATATGATCATACGAACCACTCAAAACCTCCGAAAAACTTTATATAATTTTGCAACAGTGTCAAAACTTTATGGTAAACCTTCATTAGTTATATAAAATCAAATTAACAAAGGAAGAAGACGAAATTGATAGAAATCGAAAAGAGACCCAAGCTTCGGTTTGTTACCTTCTTTGATTTTTTTTTGGTGATTTGTGCGAATGAGAACTGAGACGGATCCATTGGAAGAAACTAGAATTAGAAACTAACGAGACGACGAGGATTGAAGAAAATATAAATATGAGAATTTGATTTGTTTCTCTCGTAACCCTAACCCTAGCCTATGATCAAAAGAAGAAAATTTGAGAGAGAGTGAAAAATAGAGAGAGATTTATCGATTCTCAAGTATGGTTTGAATTTACTTTATACGCTGGAGGAAATCTTTCGAAACGGTCACAAAATCTTCATTAAATGTCTTTGAAATTAAAATAATCTCAGCCGTCCGATTATTAGTGAAAACATGAACTGAATGATTATAACCGTCCGATCACTCTTCATTTAATTTTGTTTAGATTGAGCCTAATCTAGTAATGTGAGATTCGTTTAGATTTGTTTAGATTGAGCCACAATTAGATTTTATTTTTATTTTTGAATTAAAAAGAGAAAAACATCTTTCAAATAAATTGTGAAATATAGATCTTCAAATATACAATAATATTAAATAAACAATTTCTTCTTTTTTTAATATCGATAAAAATGTCATTTAAAATATGAAAATAGATCATATGCAATATTCGTAAAGTTATATATACTATAGATTAGACACAATCTCGATTAATTGTATGACAAGCCATATGTTTGTGAATGATATATTTCCAACGTAATTCATCTGAAGCCAGTTTCAGAGCCCACTTAACACCATTGAGGCCCATATTGGGCCCCGTTTTTTCTTATCAGTGTATGTTGTTTTTTTCTGTTTGTGTTTCAGTGTGTGTATGTCAAGTTGCCAACAAAATGAAATTTAATCTAAGAACCTTATCTACAAGTTCCATGTATTATCGTGTAATTGTCTTTTTCAAACACAGTCACAGGTGTTATCTGATGACCCGACGACACACCACATCAAATTGATCGAGACCCACCATTTTATGCACATTTTCTTATGATACTAACAAAGGCACACTATGTTGTTGTATGTTCAGTCTCTTCGTTGAATCAAAACAGAACCAAGAAGAAAAGCAAGTAGATTCAAATCTCATGTTTTGTCTAGTTTTACAAGAGCAAAGAGACTCCATTTTTAAGAGGAAACCAAGAGCAGCAATTTTCATTTTTGATTCATGGAAACCAAACATCGAACATGATCACATCAACATTAACATTCCCGGGAGAAACTGATCAAATGCAGAAGACAAAGAAATACTTAAGAGCAGAAAAGAACAAAGTGTTTTTTTTTTTTTTTGTTTTTCAAATCCTCTGGACTTTATCCGCCTTAATCACCGGGTTCGCCTTTGCGATTGCGTCACGTCCAACCTCTTTGAAATCGAAGCTGCATTCGTGCTTCTCGGGGTACCTGTGATTCCCGCAAAACGTGCTACCGCATTTGCACTTAAACCCCAATACCCCAACCTTCTTGTTACAGCTGAAACACCTGTTCGGTCGCGCAGGTCTCGACGGCTCTGCCTCGTCCTGTTCCGCGTTGGCTACAACAGGTACAGAAGACGGCTCAGCGGCTACAACAACGGTTTCCACAGGCGCTGGTTTAAGTTCCAGAGGCTGCTTTTGTTCCGGTGCAATAATACTGCAAGACGGAAGCTTTAAAGAGTTCTTAACCGCAGCTTTCGCTACCGCGGTTTGATCTTCCTCGGCTCTTAGGCTTCTGTAACATTTCGAGCAAAGATTCATGTTCGACGGTGAACCGAAGAACCCGCATCCGTTATCGCAGAGCTTCGGCTCTGTTGGTGGAAAGCTTGTGCTGTTGTTCTGCTCAGAGCCCATTTCTCAGATGTCTTTCACCTTCAACTAAACAAACACAAAAACAAAAACAAAAAACCATTCAACATCTGACAACAGAAGAATCATTTTTTTAAGGTTATCACAGATTCATAACAAGATAAGATTCAATTCAATATAAACCAGCTTCAATATTATCATTCAATTCGAATCAACCCAGTCTTCAATACAATCAAAATTAATTCAATTCGATTGAACCCAGCTTCTACATAATCAAAACCAATTCAATTCGATTTAAACCCAGCTTGGATAAGATCTATCACCCAAATCACAAATTTTCAAATTACACGGACTTAATCATTAAGAAATGACCCAGATAATTTGTTTCCACAATAAAATGTTCAGATCTGTAAAAAAAAACACAAACAAATCATATGAAATAGAATTAAGAGAAAAAAAAATTTCAAATTACCAGAAAAAGTCAGATCAAATGAGATTTGTATTGTTGCCACCAATTATGCAAAAAAGCTTCTTCTCCTCCAAAAAATGAAAATTGTCACAGATCGGTTTCGTATAAAAGGGTGAAAAGAAGAAGAAGAAGAAGATTTTTCTAGGGATTTGTTGTTTTAATTCTGTTCAAAAAAAGTTTTTTTTGATCAGAACAAATCCCTTGATTTAGGTAAAGAGAGAAGAAGAAAGAGAGAAGGAGACAAGAGAGATAACCAAACACGCAACAATGGTTGATGAGAGAAATGAGGCTTTGTTATATAATACTCTCAATTATATAATAATTAAATGGTTTTTTTTTTTGGTTTACGAAGACGACGACCCAGACGCGGTTTTCTTTTCTTTTTCCGGTTTAAGTCGTCAGTGTTGGCGTGCTTTTGAATTGTTTTGAGCCGTTGGATCTGTTTACGACCGACGCTTCTGTGACGTTTACTTCTTTTATCATCGAACGGCTTATTTGGAGGTAATGGCATTTTCGTAATAAGTAACAATCGTAGAGGTTAATAACGTCATTTTAATCTCTGCAATCCAATAGTTCTTCTGGTTTAGGAGTTAGAATCCGGTTAGACATCATTTTTGGATTCGGTTCAGATTTTTGGATTTGGTTCGGTTGAGTCGGGTTCAGTTCAGATTGAAACAATAATTAAAGAGATTAATGTTGCAAATAGTATGTCTTTAAGATTACGGGTTGTATTAACTTTTTTTGGTCTAAACACAAACTTGTTTTTCTTAAGAATGTGAATAACACTCTCTTTTTGTATTTTTTTTTAAATCACATACATGGAAAGATACTCTACCAAAACAGCTGAGGCAATACTATAGTTGAAACAAAATATACAAATAATTTGATGTAATCAGAGTATCAGACATGACATTTCTTTTAAGCAAAAATAATCTCTATAGATAATGCTTAGATCATCTTCCACCATAACCATATATGTGATTAGATAACCCTTTTTCCATTTATATTATTTGAGTTATGGTAGCTTTCAAATGGAAGAATCATCAATCATGAGACCTTCAATATATAAGTGGAGTGGTGGCTTACAGTACACATCCCCTTACGAACCCTACCCATCCTTTAATGGTCAAGAAATCATGCTGTTTTGACTTTCAATAACTAAACGTCTTGCTGTTTCTTTTCCATGAAGTCAAGTCCTGCCTTTCTGACCAAAATGTTAAAGTGATGATTACATAGAGCCCCCAAAAAAAAGTTTAGTCGTATCGCTTCTGATTTTAGCTACTATAAGTACTTAGTAACTAGAACCAGTGATGAAGTCAGAACACACAGAAGTTAACTAAAAGCGTAATAGTTTAAGTTGTACTTGATGACCTTTCATTTTCATTGGTAAACCCAAACGCATAGAATCTTTCTATGGTTAACATTCAAATATAGCCAAAGAATTTATCTTTTCATGATTAAGCAAAGGACCATGAGGTAACCTAATAAAGACCTCAAAGAAAACTTTTGAATACTACGAAGAAAGGAAGATGCTCAGAAGAGAATAAGAATATAGAATCATTCCTAGACTTCTCCAGAGATTATCTAGAAGATACATTATGCTCTCTTGTACTCTCAATATATAGATATATGGATCTATAACATTTAGTCAAAACTAATGGCACATTCAAATATCCATTTTCGCATAAACACAATCGTATTCTTGATACATTGGTTCCCATGAATATCATAACCCTTATATCACAACTCTTACACATGAAAGAGTAAAAAAAGATTATATTGTTCTCTGGTTTATTAACTCTGTTTTGGTTTTACTACAACCTACTTTTGTATCATAAAACAACAACAAAACAATTGAAACCATTTTAAATCTTTTATAAGTAAAGTCTTGGTTCCTTTATAAGAAGAAACCATAACTAGAGTCATTACAGAAACACTAGATCGTGTCACTACTCCTTTCTGTTTTTCCATATGGTAACAAGCGAGACACCCATTAGAGACATAACTACCGTCTGCAGAAAAAGAAACCAAAACTTTCAATTAAAGAACTAAAAACCAAATAGATGCATTAGAACGAGGTAGGTTTTGAACTCACAGAGATAGCTGGAGGAACTCCAACGAGAGGATCTTGAAAAAACTTTGTCGCGAGGGCCAGAGCGAGAAGACTACTTTGCATTCCTGTTTCGTATGAAATCGTTCTTTGTAGAGCTTTTACATCAGGTGCCTTGCTAAAGAAGAAACCAGTGAAAAAGTAACCAGCAACGAAAGCCAAGAGATGAAACGTTATGACGAGGAACAAAATGGTTGCACCAAACGGAGACAAGATTGAGTCTATGTTCAAAGCTAGTGGTGCTCCTATGCAACAACCCATATCGATAACTGTTAACGCCGGGAGAAAGGGTTTGATTGCATTAGACAACCTTGGAAATAACCTGTAGTCACATTTCTATGTTAGTAATATTGTTTACAAACCAACATTTCTATTTGATTATTGAGATTGATGTCTCACCGGTTTAGAAGTAGTCCTGCTGCAATAGGTGTAACAACAACCTGAAGAATGCTAGAGATCATGCCAACCACATCAACGGGAAGCTTTTTACCAATGAGTAAGAGTGAAAGCATGGGTGTAACGAGGGCTGCGGTAGCGGTTGAGACAGATGTCATGACGATGCTAAGCGGAGCGAGTGAAGGATCAGTCAAGAAAGTTGTGTAATTCGAAAGCTGAGCTCCACTGACACATGAGACCAACATGATTCCAGCTCCTATAGAAGTAGGTAGGTTAAAAAGAGAGACAGAAATTACGCCGAAAAGGTAACCTAAGAGAGGTTTTATCAAGTACTGTCCGATGTAACCGGCGAAAATAGCGTCTGGTCTTTTAAGTGCTTCGAGGAAGTCTCTTTCGTTCGAGTTGATTCCAACAGCAAACATCATGAACCCTAAGCCAGGGACAAAGTACCTAAAGAAGCAGCAATATTAATTAGAGATTCTTGATGTCTAAGTAAAGTTTAAGTCAAAGATTTTGTTAGGTTGATCCAAACCTTGGCTTGAACCATGTGAAAGAAGGTGGATAAAGAAGAGCTAAGATTGTACTTGAGAGAATTGCATGAGGAATAAAAGAGTTGGCTTGTTTTAATGTTTCCATGATAGAAACCTTCTTATGGTACATCTGAAACAAAAACAGAGCTGTTACTTGCCAAGAAAGCGAAAAAATATATTTTGTTGATTTGTGTTTTTTTTTGTTTTTACCTCGTTTGTGTCAGATTCCGAAACATATCTCCTCCAAGGATAACTTGAATTGCCATCTTTGCATCCTAGAACACACATTTACAAAAACTGAATTGCTTCAAACCCTAAAAAGACACAGAGTTTAAAAAGCTGAGAACTTACTTTGTGAAATCGGGTTACTTCGTACTGGAAAATCTACAGAGCATGATCCTGCAAAGAGAACTCAAATCATCAAAAAACAAGAATTAAAGACTAAAGAAACGGATACATAAACAGAGGAGGAAGAAAGTGAAACCTAGAGAAGAGGATGAGAAGCTGTTGTTACGTGGGAAATTAGCAAAATGTCGTCGAGTGTTGTGCAAAACCAATGGGTGAGAATAGTCTCGAGGTTGAAGAAGAAGAAGACGATGTTGAGACTTTAAGAACAGAGTCTCAACTGGAGAGATCACACCCATTCTTATCAACGAGAAGGATCTTGAATCTTGCTTGAGAGTTGAGACTTGGGAGAGAGAGAGAGAGAGACGTGGAAACAAAACGCAGCGTTATATGTTTTTTCGTTAAGAACGAAGTACTATATTACCAACCTAACCAAAAGGAACGTTGCATTTAGGTTTGTAAATTATTGATACATTTGACACGATACGCACGTGCCAACGCCACACCAACCTATCGTCTCTAAAGCTCTCGTCTGAAATAATTGCTTGAAAAGATTTAAATGATTTGATTCTAAATGTAGCAGTGACATAATTAAACAGATCAGAACAGACAAATTTGAAACTGGCAGTGCCACACCAGACGAAACCTGCATCTTCAGTAAAACAAGAAACAAGTGCACATCAGCACATGAGCATTCAGACTGTAGCACTAAATCTTTTAATAATCTCTCACTTAATAAAATACTAAGAACAAAAAGTAACATATAAAGATTTTGAACAATATCATTACCAGATAACTAGTTAACTACTCTCTGCAGTGCATATAATGGAATATCAAACTCTCTGGATTCATATATAGAATCAGACTATGGCACTTTTACATTGGAGGAGGCAGTTAAAACACTCTTTATTGTGTCCATTCCAGGGAGTAGAAGAGATGTAGAAACTATGAGATCTGAACTTTTTTGAGCCATCCAAATTTATTCCATAGTCTTGAAAACTTCTCTGTGTCAATTTGGCGAAACTCAACCTTGAATCTTAGGCTCCACGCATTATCAGGCAATCTTACAAGGTTCCTACAGTCCACGAATCTCAGTTCTTCAAGAGCAGTCAGGTACGACACTGAGGAAGGTAACTCTCGAATTGATGTCCTGCTTAAATCCAGAAACCTTAAGCATTTCATCCTTCTCGACAAATCCGGAAACCGATCCAGGCTTGTGCAGCCTGACAGATTCAGTGTTTCAAGATGCTTTAACTTGCAGATGCTGGTTGGAAGAGTCTTGAGGTGTCTATTGTTTTCTAGGTCCAGTTTTTCAAGCAATGCCAAGTTCTTAATCGATGACGGGATTTCTTGTATCATAGTCCCACCCATGCACACTTCTTTCACATTTGGTGAGATCTCCGGGAAATTCTCTAGCTTTGAGCAGCCTGTAAGATTAAGAACTTCAAGAGATTTTAAATCAAGCATACACGGAACACTCTCCAGCTTCGAACAGTCTTTTAGATTCAGAAAGACAAGCTTTTTGAGATCAGATATGGACTCGCTTATGCACACCAAGCTGTTACAACCTTCGAGATCAAGAAGCTCAAGATTTGGCGCACTTGAAAGTCTTGGGATTTTTGTTAACTGGTCAGAGTAGCTGAGTCGTATCTTTTTAAGCTTTTCCAGACACTGAAAAACAGAGAAATTAAACATCAGCAGCATTTCTGGGTTTATCATTTTTAATACTGAATTGGAAGTACAAAATCTTGGACATTGCCTTTTTTCCTTTCCAAAGTTTCTTTGCACAGCTACTTGGCAAGTTAAGCTCTACAAGGTTCCTTGGATCAAAACTCCTTGGCAGGGTGCTTAAAGGATAATACTCCCAGTGGAGAAGCCTTAGCCTGCTAGGCAAATATTCAAGACCTTGCGGTAACAATACACCACGGTTCTCTATCACTTCAGAGCAATAAAATTTCAACAATCTGAGATTACACATTTTTTCGAAGACATTGGGATTTGCATCAAATTTCAGCTTTGACATGTCCAAGAAAATGGCCTCAATAGCTGATGTGCCCTGAAAATCAAGAGAAAATAAGTCAGCCTCTGAGAATTAATTTATTCGGTACAGACCTTCATAGGGATACCAAGTTTGTCCAGATAACTTACTTTATCATGTATGATTATATCTACAATGTCTTCCTGATTCCACAACCTACTACAATATTCTGGCCACTGTGATTCTTGACGAACGATTTCTCGACCTGTTGCTTGGAAAAAACTGTGCATGTCTACCAAGTTGTGAGACATGCTTAACACGGACTTATCAACAAGGTTTCCAAATCCAACATGCGCAGAGAAACCACAACCATCGAGCAACATTGCAACGTTGTCTTTATCCATCCTTCTAAAGAAACATGCAATGTCCAAGAAAATACTCCTCTCATAGTCATCAAGCCCACAACAACTCCTTTCATATATACCTGGAATGTAAATGGGAGAGGTTTTCTGAATTTGTTGTGATAACCGCTGCCATTCTCTATTTCTCAAGAAATTAAGAACCTGGGGATTTCCATTTGAAAATCTGACCAGCTCAAGTGACAATGCACTGTAAACCTCAGGTAACAAAACACTATGTGTCCCACGATTGAGAAGTAGTAGAGAATTAGAAGTATTTAGTGGCTTGACCTCATAGACATGATCGATTTTACAGAGTACGAAAACACGCCTGTTCCTAGAGGTTATAATAATTCTGCTTCCTGGTCCAAAATAGGTAAGTTTACCCAAAAAGGTTTCAACATCTCTGTAATCATTCACATCATCGAGAATAACGAGAACCCTTTTACGCTGAAGCCTACTCCTCAAGAAACTTGTTTTAATGTCAGAAAACCGAATAACATGAGGTTCTACCTCCAAAACTCTAGACAAAAATTCTTCTCTCACAGCATCATGACCTTTTACTTTAACTTCTTCGTGAAGATCCTTTAGGAAGATACAAGTCTCATATTGGACTGAGATTTTGCGAAAGATCTCTTCAGCAATGGCTGTTTTTCCTATACCAACCGTTCCCCATATACCAATGCTACGAACATCAAGGGACTCAATGCATAGCAGTGACAAAATCTCCTCTACTTGCATATCCATCCCTATCATGTTCACCTCATCCTTAGAACATAGCACCATTAAAACGTCTCTTACAATCTCATCTATAAGTTCAGATTCGGACCTGCAAAATATTTTAAGAATAAAATAGATAAGAAAAACATCAGGGATCACGTACTTATCTGTTAAGTGTGTAGCCAAATAAAGTAGAAAAGGGTGTTAAAGTTCTATAGCCTTCTTATGCCAAACAAAAATTCATCCAATTCTCCCAAATCATAGACTTTCTACATTTAGAACCCATGGATCACGTACTTATCTGTCAATGTGTAGCCAGGCATCTGACTTAGTTCATCCAAAGCAGCCTGCCACCTACTAGGCTCGTCCTGGAGGAAAAATCTTTCATAATTCTTTTTGTTACTGATAAAATCATATGGGGAAAGTTTGTAAAAGATCGGATAAACCACTCGATCATCTGTCTGTTGGTGATCAAGAATGATTAAGAGATTTGAAGGGACATATGTACTTGTTAATACTATGATCAAAACATTACATTCTGGAACTGCATCCACTACATTAAATTCTTCATAGACAGAAATCCCTCTCCTGCAGAGGGAAGCACGAAGATGACTTATGAAATCATCATTGCATATATCCCCTCTTTCATACATGATTACCACATCATAGTCTGTAGAGGCGGAAATTGGTACACATGTGTTTACAGGCCGAACGAAAGCACTTGTATCAGTAAATGCTTCATCTACAGATAAGCTGTTAAACCTTGGGCAACCAATGTTTAATTCAGCATCTTGCACATTCTTTAAAGACCTTGGTGGAAAACTTACAAAGTTCGCACTATTTTCTGCGATGACAGTATCATGGATGCTTGATTTAGCTACTAGAAGGTCATGGTTATGTTTTCCGTCATATGATGTTACCACAACTTTTGGATCTGTTGCTGCTCTCTCTACACGTTTCTTCGCTCTACATCCATAACTTATGCACTTGAAGTAGCGTCTAAGGATAAAAAAAAAGAGTATTAACAAGAATGTTTTGAGACATAAAGCCACCGGATTTCGCCATTTAAAGAGTGTAATTGATACACCAATATAAACGATTTTTCGTGTATTTACCTTTGATTAGCAATCACATTGACAACCTTTTTTCCCATATTTACGCCACTGATATCCATCATCTAAAATATCAACATCACTCGTTGTTTGGACAACAACTCTAGGCTCTCTCAGGGTTCTATGTGAAGCAGCATCAGCTGGTTCCAAAACCTGACCTTCTGTAACTCTGCACATTCCATGATCTCGCTACTCAAAAAAACCAAAAATATGGATTATCAATCATCAACAAATTTCTACCTCCAATCGGCCGTCCTATGGCTGGCGAAGTATGCTTGCCGCCAAAGATGTCCTTAACTCCGGCATTAGGAAAAATATAGGCTCTGGTTTTCAAACCTATATTTGGACAGATCCGTGGATCCCGGATGTTCGTCCCCGTCCTCCAATTGGATTAGGTGACGACAGGAATCCATTGGTGAGTGTTTCTACTCTCATCGACCCAGAAACCAAACGATGGCGAGTCGATAAGCTCCGGGAACTCTTCCCCCCGAAAGAAATTACCCTGATTATGGGAATTAAACCGAGTATAAATAGAACCACAGACACTTATAGTTGGTCCCTCACTAAATCTGGGAACTATACTGTTAAATCCGGTTATGAGGCTGCGAGAATGTTATCTCGTCCTTCTTGCGACCTCCCTTTTCAGGGACCCTGTGTCACGGCACTTAAGGCGCAAGCTTGGAAATTGAAAACCACACGGAAGTTAAAACATCTAGTGTGGCAATGTGTGACAGGATGCCTTGCTACTTGTCAAAGGTTACATTTTCGCCACATCGGCAGAGATAAAGAATGTCCCCGTTGTGGGGCAGAGGAAGAAACGATCAACCATTTATTTTTTGAATGCCCCCCGGCTCGACAAGTGTGGGCCCTTTCACCTATTCCAACAGACCCGTCGGTGTTCCCCCTTTCTTCTTTGTATGGTAATCTTGATTTCCTATTCTGGAGAGGAAAAGAAGGTGGTGTCATCGAGGAGGATTTAAGCGTTTTTTCATGGTATATGTGGTATATTTGGAAAGCGCGGAATAAACTGAGCTTCGAGAATGTTTCGGAGCTACCCCAAGATACGAAGGATAAAGCAATTCAAGAGGAAACACTTTGGAGAAAAGCTAATACATTGGTAGCCTTACCTAGTGTGCGGACACTTAGGGATGACGAATGGATTCCACCAACGAACGTGTTGGTGTGTTATATTGATGGATCTTGGCACGAGAAGGATAGGAGGAGTGGTCATGGTTGGATAGCTTCCATTGGTAATAGGACTTTCCAACTAGGTTTGCGTTGCTCCCCACGAAGTCTTTCGCCCATCCATGCAGAATTAGATACTCTCCTTTGGGCAATGAAATGTCTGAGCAATCTATTGGTGGTTCAAGTTACAATTGCAATGGATTGCTTGGATTTGGTTAGAATGATGGCAAACGATGAGGATTGGCCGGCCTTTGCTTCAGAGATTCGAGACTACAAGGAACTTAGAGACTCCTTTCTGGAGTTCAATTTAAAGCATATTTCTAGACTTAAAAATATTAGTGCCGATAAACTTGCGAAATGTGCAAGAATACGCGGTTACTGCTTTTCCCATGTAGGTTTGTCGGTACCTGTTTGGCTCTCTCACGAAGAGAATCAATTCCGATAAACTAGTGTATGGGGTTCGTCGGCAAAAAAAAAAAAAAAAAAAAAAATCAACAAAGCTTATAACTTTACCTTCTCTTGTGTTCAGGCTCGTATTCATCTTTTTGTCTCACCCTAGTTTCTTCATTACTGACTTTTTCACTGTCACTTGCCTCAGACATGTGCTCTATTTTGGTAGCTAGACTTGCAGCATCTCGTTGCTCAAACCTTGAGAAGCCAATGCTTAATTCCGTGTCAAAAAGAGCCTGAAAATACACACATATTATTAATAGAAAACTAAATTCATACTGATGGATTGAACAATTATGTAGCAACAAATTTGTGAATTAATGGATTGACGAACCTCTTGTGTGGAAGTAAGCTTAGCATAACTAGGACTTTGAGACGGGCTCATGAATCCCGACGTAGACATCCCACCTTGATGAAATATTGCTGTTGGCAACATCGCTGGAGACGGCGATAGTATTCCCGGAGATTCAGCTGCTTTTTCCATCGAAGATAGCCTAACCGCCGGTGAAACATCTCCACCGTCGCCAGATTCGAGAAAAAAACTAGAGGAGATTCCGGTGAGTCGCTGAACGACGTTCTTGAACTCCGACGCGGTGGCGTGTACCACCTTGGGAGATACCACCACCGTCACTCTAGGAACATAAGGCGAGACTAGGTCACGATTCGCAGGGTGTTGAGGAGGTTTCTTGATTTTGTGGGAGCTGACTATAAGAGGTGAAGGACGTGAACCACGAATCTCAAGCTGCCGTTTCTGACTCTGTTGATCGGAAGTATTGCCGCCGGCAATATACACTGACGGATCCATGAAAATTTGGCGAAACAAAGTTTCAAAGTGGATGAGATTTACAATCATAGAGGGTATCACAATTAGCGTAATTCACAATCATAGAGGGTAAGCAATCGCAATCGCATTGTATTTGTACTAACTCTGAATTCTTGACTTTTCTATGGAGAGCATTCAAACTGTAGCATTAAAAGTCTCAAATTATTTTGTAATGCCAAGAGCACACAATTAGCGGATTAGCATGATAAAGAGTTACACGAATCTACTTAGTTCTCGGATCGATATTTTTTTTTTGGTCGAGCATTTGTGCGGCTCCACTGCTATTATCAGAGAAACCACAACCTACCTTTTGTTTGCTCATCATTGACTTGAAAAGGAAAAATTGCATCAGAGCTTTTCTCCAATGGAATCATCTCCTCCTACTTCTTCTTCTTCTGCAGAGTTCGATGTGTTTCTAAGTTTCAGAGGCTTCGACACACGCAACAACTTCACCGGCCATCTCCAAAAAGCTCTCCGTTTAAGAGGAATCGACTCATTCATCGACGACAGGCTCCGTCGAGGAGACAATATCACTGCGCTTTTCGATAGAATCGAGAAATCTAAGATCGCGATCATCGTCTTCTCCGCGAATTACGCTAATTCCGCGTGGTGTCTCCGAGAGCTTGCGAAGATCCTTGATTGCAGAAATAGAAACCAGCAGCTTGTGGTACCGATCTTCTACAAAGTTGACAAATCGGATGTTGAGAAGCAGAAGAAGAGTTTCGCGGTGCCGTTTAAGTTACCGGAATTGACTTTTCCCGGAGTTACGCCGGAAGAGATCTCATCGTGGAAAGCTGCTCTTGCCTCAGCATCCAACATCCTCGGTTATGTAGTCAAAGAAATTAGGTCACTTTATCTAGATTGATGTCAAAGACGTTATCACTTTGTTTCCTTCTCTGCCTTTATCTTCTTAAAGTTGCAATTTTTTGTAACTTGGTAACTTAAAGATGCAATTTTGTTTCCTCCTCTGCCTTTTACCTTCCTAAAGATGATTTTTTTTTTTGTTATTTTGTTAGTACGTCTGAGGCCCAACTTGTGGATGACATTGCTGTTGACACATTCAAGAAGCTGAATGATTTAGCTCCGAGTGGGAACGAAGGTCTCGTGGGGGTAGAGTCACGTCTAAAGATTCTTGAAAAGCTATTATCATGGGAGGATTTGGATTCTGTTCATATCATAGGAATTGTTGGAATGGTTGGGATTGGGAAAACTACTCTTGCTGATTGTTTGTATGGACGTATGCGTGGTCACTTCGACGGTAGTTGCTTTCTTACAAATATCCGCGAAAATTCAGGTCGAAGCGGGTTAGAATCTTTGCTGCAGAAACTCTTTTCCACTGTATTAAATGATAGATATCTTGAGATTGGAGCTCCTGGGAATGCACATGAGAGATTTGAGCGCCGGCTTAGGAGTAAGAGGTTACTTATTGTGCTTGATGATGTGAATGATGAAAAGCAGATTAGATATCTTATGGGGCACTGCAAATGGTATCAAGGAGGAAGTAGAATTATCATAACTACTAGAGATAGTAAATTGATCGAGACGATCAAAGGCCGGAAGTATGTGCTCCCGAAGTTGAATGATAGAGAAGCCTTGAAGCTCTTTAGCTTGAATGCGTTTAATGACTCTTTCCCTTCTAAAGAGTTTGAGGGTTTGACAAATATGGTTCTCGATTACGCTAAAGGCCACCCTTTGGCTCTTAAGGTATTAGGATCTGATCTTTGTGAGAGGGATAATATGTACTGGGAGGCTAAATTGGATAGACTGAAAAGTAGATCACATGGGGATATTTACGAAGTTCTGGAAACAAGTTATGAAGAGCTTAGCATTAGGCAGAAGAATATATTTCTGGATATTGCATGTTTCTTCAGATCAGAGAATGTGGATTACGTGACAAGTCTTCTCAACAGTCATGGTGTGGATGTGTCTAGTGTCATCGGGGATCTTATTGACAAATGTCTGATTACTCTCTCTGATAATCGCATCGAGATGCATGACATGTTGCAGACAATGGGAAAAGAGATTAGTTTAAAAGCAGAAACAATGGGAATAAGAGACTTTAGGTGGCTAGCACGACATGATAACCAATGTCAGTGGCATATCAGACTATGGGAAAGTGAAGATATTTGTGACTTGCTGAAGAAAGGCATGGTAATGACATATCCTCGTTATATATAGTTATTTTGATATTATAGTTTAGCATTTTGCTTTGAATTAATACATGTACCATTTGATTGATAGGGAACTGACAAGATAAGAGGGATTTTCCTAGACACATCAAAACTAAGAGCAATGCGTCTAAGTGCCAAAGCCTTCAAAGAGATGTACAATCTCAAATACTTGAAAATTTACGATTCTCGTTGTTCTCGTGGATGTGAAGCAGAAATTAAACTGCATTTACGAAAGGGGCTTGATTTCCTTCCTAATGAGCTTACATATCTACATTGGCATGGTTACCCGCTACAAAGTTTTCCTTTTGACTTTGACCCGAAGAACCTTGTAGATTTGAAATTGCCACATAGCCAACTAGAAGAAATTTGGGATGATGAAAAGGTATATTTTTATGTCTAGTTTGATCAGTTATAAGCTAAAGTGAATGTTGATTTGATGATTGCCATCTAAAGTTGACTTGTGGCTGGATTGTTTTTCACAGGATGCTGGAAATCTCAAATGGGTCGACCTTAGTCACTCTTCGAATTTACGCCAATGTTTGGGTTTGGCTAATGCTCAAAATCTTGAAAGGTTGAATCTGGAAGGATGTACAAGTTTGAAAAAGTTGCCATCGTCGATGAATTGGTTGGAGAAACTTATATACCTCAATCTCAGGGATTGCAAAAGCCTTAGGAGTCTTCCAAAAGGAAACAAAACTCAATCCTTGCAAACTCTAATTCTCAGTGGCTGCTCCAGCTTAAAGAGATTCCCATTAATCTCGGAAAATGTTGAAGTTCTGCTTTTAGATGGGACTGCTATAAAGAGCCTTCCCGAATCCATTGAAACCTTGAGCAAACTTGCTTTGTTGAATCTGAAAAACTGCAAAAAGCTAAAGCATCTTTCTTCTGATCTTTATAAGCTGAAATGTCTTCAAGAGCTAATACTCTCAGGTTGCACACAACTAGAGGTTTTTCCAGAGATTAAGGAAGACATGGAGTCTTTGGAGATTTTACTTCTGGATGATACAGCCATTACTGAGATGCCAAAGATAATGCATTTGAGCAATATCAAGACATTTTCACTATGTGGAACAAACAGTCAAGTTTCTGTTAGTATGTTCTTCATGCCACCAACATCGGGCTGCTCTCGGTTAACAGATCTTTATCTCTCAAGATGTAGTCTTTACAAACTCCCAGGTAACATAGGTGGTCTATCCTCGTTGCAGTCTTTATGCTTGAGCGGAAACAACATCGAGAATCTTCCTGAAAGCTTCAACCAACTTCACAATCTGAAATGGTTTGATATAAAGTTTTGTAAAATGCTCAAGTCTCTACCCGTCCTTCCACAAAACCTGCAGTATCTGGATGCACATGAATGCGAGTCACTTGAAACTTTGGCAAATCCATTAATGCCTTTGATGGTAGGAGAGAGGATCCATTCTATGTTCATCTTTAGCGACTGTTACAAATTGAACCAAGAAGCACAAGAGAGTCTCGTGGGTCATGCTCGAATCAAAAGTCAGTTGATGGCTAATGCTTCTGTAAAACGCTATTATCGGGTATTGTCTTTTTATCATTTCCTCTCTCTCTCTCTCTCTTTGGCCATCAAAATTAGAAAGAAAGCTTATTGTCTCTATTTTTGCAGGGTTTCATTCCAGAGCCTCTGGTGGGAATCTGTTACGCAGCAACTGAAATACCGAGCTGGTTCTGCCACCAAAGACTAGGACGTTCACTAGAAATCCCATTGCCTCCACACTGGTGTGACACTAACTTTGTTGGACTTGCGTTATCTGTAGTTGTCACATTCAAGGACTATGAAGACAGTGCGAAACGTTTCTCAGTGAAGTGTTGCGGCAAATTCGAGAACCAAGACGGTTCCTTCACAAGATTTGATTTCACTCTCGCAGGTTGGAACGAACCGTGTGGTTCCCTTAGCCACGAACCAAGAAAGCTCACTTCTGACCATGTTTTCATGGGATACAACAGTTGCTTCCACGTAAAGAATCTCCATGGAGAGAGTAACAATTGTTGCTACACAAAGGCTTCGTTCGAGTTCTATGTGACGGATGATGAAACAAGAAAGAAGATAGAAACATGTGAAGTGATAAAATGTGGTATGAGTTTAGTGTATGTTCATGAAGATGATGATTGTATGTTGCTCAAGAAGACAAATCTAGTTCAGACAAGTTTACAGACAGAACCAACGTGCTCATACGGAGTTGATGATGCTATGGATGATGTTAGACCCAAGAGAGGACTTTGCCAGTTTGTTGGTGGTGAAAAAACAGATTGTAAGAGAATGAAGGAAGATGAGATCACAGTGTGTAAAATGAACTAAAGATTGTCAAAAGATGCTCAAATTTTAATATGCAGCACATTTGATTCCTCCAATGAGAATGAAATCTTAAGTAAATTTGTTTCTTCGATTCCATCTCTAGTCATAGTCTTCCTTTAATAAAGATACCAAATGCAGTGTCCACACACACCACCATTTACAGAGATAGAGGATGTGCAAATGCAAACCACGAGCCTGCAAAAAAAGAAAAAAAAGTGTTAAAGTCACACGAAAACGAAACTAATTAACGTTTCCTTGTTATAGCCACGTGTATGGCAATAAAGCCACCACCACGTCTTTTGTTTGATTGGTTCTGTTTACTCTTGTACTTAAACCCAACTCGCCTAATAATCAAATGCGATGATAATTCTTAATTTATAAACCTATTAAAAGTATTTCAATTTTAATATTCTTGTTTTTTTGTCACTAACCCTAAGTTAAAATAGATTAAATGTTGTATTATTAGGAAAAAAACAGAATTATATATTTTTTAAAGTCGATTTTTGTAAGTAAACCTCTCCTAATCAAAGATAATTTAATAATTATACCAAAATAATTTTCAAATAACAGTATCCACAAGCTTATGCCGACATGATCCAGGTGTTCTTTTCAAACTACATAATTTATTATATTTTGTCAAACGTAAATTTAACTTTTTTATATGTTTTTTTCATAAACGAAAAAAAATGGGAACTTGCGTCAAGCCATGACACATTAACAAAAAAAAAAAAGGAAATAAACATAAACTTTGGATTTGTTTCTTTTTCTCTCCAAAATCACACGAATCTTCTCTCTCAATCCTGTTTTTTTTTTAATCCTTCCTTCATCTTCAGGTTTCTTTCGATTCATTGAGTCATTCGATTTCGTTCATCACTGTGTTGTCCTCCCGTTCTTCTCCGAAAACTCATCGGAGAAAGAGAATCCAAGTCGTTCGTCTCTGTTTCTGGGTTAGTACTTAACTCGATGACTTATCACGAGGAGGACGATGTGGTTTCTGAATTCCGAGTGAGAGTTGAAGATGATGGAGTTGAGAAATCAGGGTGTTATGTTAAACTCAGTGATAATGAGTTTGAAGAACAGCGACAAGGAACAGAACATGGAGAAGAAGGAGAAGATTCATCATCATCATCACCGTCTTCTTCTTCTTCTTCTTGTGGAAAGAAAAGATCTGTGTGGTTTTGGATCAAGCTTGGTCTTTTCTTCACGATTCTTACTGCTTTAGGTCTCGCTTGTTACAAATGGCTCGCTCCTTTAATCATGGATAAGGTTTCGATTCTATTTTCAATGCATGTCTCCTTACAATGAATCTTTGTTCTTAGAGGATCTTCTGTTGAACTGATGTTGTATGTGCTATGTTCTTTGCAAAGTTTTGTTCTTTATCAATTGGGTTTCAATATAAGTACTGCCCACAAGTTTGTATGATGTAACTTGTTCTTTTAGTGTACAAAGTAGGTTCCTTTTTATGATTGGTTCATGGGAATTGAGGTTGTGTACCCTGCTCTTAGCTTAGGATTCATGTGTGCGGTTTTGTATACTGCTGTTAGCTCAATTGCTCTAGAATGAGAGTTAAGCAGAATTGAGATTTGTAGTTTAATGTTCTGATGACTCATAACAAATCTAGTCTGTAACATTTTTGGCTCTGTTGCTAACTATGAGATTTATCTATTTACCTTTGTTTGCAGGAGCTAATCCCACTTATAAAATGGGAGATGGAGACATTTACACACCCGGTGTGTGGTATTCTTGTGTTTGCATCTGTGTCATTGTTTCCTCTGATACTTATTCCAACTACGCCGTCAATGTGGGTGGCTGGGATTACATTTGGTTATGGATATGGTCTTCTCCTTACTCTCCCATCTGTAGCTCTTGGTGTATCACTTCCTTACTTTATCAGCTATCTCTTCTGCAACAAAATTCAAGTATGTGTCTTTCTTAAGTTATATCATGACTCCTGAGTATTGGTTTCTTCATAGATTGCTGACAATGTATGATGTTACAGGGTTGGTTAGAAAAATATCCAGATCAAGCTGCAATGTTGAGAGCTGCTGGTGGAGGAAGTTGGTTTCACCAGTTTCGAGCAGTAACCTTAATCAGGATTTCTCCGTTCCCTTTTGCTCTTTATAACTACTGCGCTGTTGCAACTCGTGTAAAGTACGGTCCTTACATAGCTGGTTCCCTCGTAGGCATGGCGCCAGAGATTTTTGTCGCACTTTATACGTAAGTGTGGAAACGTCTTGCAAGTATACATATAATAAATGATTGATTTAGCATTATTCTGATATATGTTGTTGTTGTTTTGGTGTTTGCAGAGGGATTCTTATAAGAACATTGGCAGATGCATCAACCGAGGAACAGAAGGGCCTCTCAATTCTTCAGATTGTTGTCAACATTTTTGGTTTTGTAGCAGCTGTTGTGACGACTATTCTCATCACTAAGTATGCAAAAAGACAGCTCGAAGTTATGAAGAAGGAGAAGGAAGTTTTGTTATTACAGTAATGGAGACAACATGCAACCTCTGAAGTTTTGTCTCTGCTTTTATTCCCAAAGTACAGGTTTTGTCCAAGATGTGAAAGAACTCTTTGGACGGTCTCTGAGTTCTCCACTTTCTTGTTTTGTTCTGTTTACAGCCAAGAAAAGAAAATTATAAACACAGACAACTCTCTAACACGATCTTTAGTGTCTTTGATGTTTGGAAAGAATCAAGTAACTGACATTGTTGTTATTGGTATATATATAATAGTTAAAAACTTAAGTTCATGTCTCATTCTATATCTGCTCAATGTAAAATGTAAATAGTTGTTTATAGTTTCTCAAATATGAGCATTCAATACAGTTATCATGGATCACGAGTTGTACGTACCAATTTCACAATTTCCATACTTCATGTTGCTGATGTTGTATCAGTCTATCACTATGTCTATATCATCCAGATTCAGTAAGGCCACAAAACAAATATTTATGGGCTGAATTGAGAAAAGGCCCAATGATTTTGTACTTGGCCTTATTCAAAAATTAAACCATACTTAATAGGATTTTTCAAACATTAAAGATATAATTTATTTCAGGTTTTACGTGGGTTAATAATTTTTAATTATTGGTCAAAATTGGTGCATTTGATGCTCTATCGCAAAACACACTAAACCGAGAAACAAATAGGTTCAACCACTCTCATCATCCCAAAATAAATGTTGTCTTAATTCCCTTCAAAAAGTGCTTTTTGGTCCAAAACCCCAAATCCTTTTTAGACACAGTCAGTTTTTGTCGAAAAGTACATAATGTAAAGTCTTAGCGTTTACTATGAACCCACAAAAGTTAAATATTTTCCTGGGTTGTCTTTACCATATAATTACCAGTTATAAATTACGTTGTCAAAACTTTAATGTATAATTTGCTTTTTTTTTTTTAAATCAGAGTAAATTATACTTCTGAGTTTTGGCTTGGTGCCATTTACAACATTTGTATCTGTGATGATGTGTCTTTCATGCGAAAATAAAAAAAGTACATTTGCTCATCATTAATGGGGTAATTAATAGCAATTTGTCATTTTGGTGAAACACATGTTCTTTTTATGTGAAAATGACTTTCAATTTCAGTTACACTTTTTAAGATTTTATATATTAAAAAATTGTTACACATTAAATTCAAAGTTTTTTTTTTAAGGATATTTGTGAGGACCCAACACATAGCTTATACTTAACTGGAGATTAATGGGAAGATTTATTTCTTTTATATTATTGTTTTATAATATCTTTCCTCAAGAACTCACAAAAAAAAAAAGTTTTGTTACCTCTTTTATGTAAAAATATCATCAGTTACAACTAATTTAACCAATAAAATTTATGTTGCACACTATAAATAGTCTAAAAGATCAGATACATTAAAAAGATTTGCATAAAATGTTGGTAACATTACTTAAATTGATACAAAAAAATCTTAAACATAACTTAAAGTGATACAGTGGAAATCATAAATTAGTTAAATTTTTTTTTATAGCTCTTTTCTATTTTAAGTCATATATATATAAAGAAAACATTAAAAATTAATAATGAATAAATTTGGTCATCTAAATCAAAACAGTCAAAGACTAAAACTATTTTTAAATTGCTAAATAGATAAAGCCAGGTCAAAACGTGACAAACGAATGCAAACTGTTGGGGTGGTGGCAGAATCGAAAATAAACCCACATTTCTCGATTCCCATTCCCCGCCGAAAATTTCAGACTCCATCGAACGCCAACAACAAAAAAAACCCCTTACGTCACTTCTTGACCAAATGACGTAAACACCCCTACACTTTTACATTTCATAGGGGGTACTATTGTCTTTTCTGCTATTCCTCTCAACAGTCCAATCAATTTCAAACTCGTTTGTTTTTTAGATAATAAATCCACGTCATGAAAAACTGCACGCTTGACATCAAACGGTGTCGTTTTGTTGCTCTGTAATAAAAATGGAAAACATAAATTTGCCGTTTTGTCGCTTTTTTAATTAAAGAAAAAAAAAATATTGTGACGTTTGTTTCCTTCTCTGCAATTCTCTTCTCTCCTTCTTTCTTTCTTTCTTCTACTTCTGTGTTGGTTCACTCATCTCATCAAAATAAAAACCCAATGCTGATAACACCAAACATAAATTAGGGTTCTGTCTTGATTCTTGTGGTGAGTAAACCAGTTTTTATTGTCTCTGTTTTTGTTGCAGCACAGTGGAGGTTTTAAAGAGAGATATGGAGATGGAGACAGAGACGGATACGGAGACGGAGACTGAGTCCGATGATGATATGGATACGGATATGATGGTGTTTGAAGTTACTGAAATCGATTCGGAGTATGAGTTTGATGCTGCTCGTTGGTTCGATTTTACTCGGGAGGAGTTAGCTTTGGAGTCTCGTGCTGCTGAACTTTGGTTCGAGACTGCTCAGTCTTATCCACCTTCTCGTGAGTATCGCTCTCTCAGGCTTTTTTGATTGTTTTCTTGAACTGTGTTTTCTAAAGTTTGGATTTTTTTTTGTTACGTCATCTTACGTAATGCGGTAATGAAACATAATCTTCGATTTTATCGTGAATTGTCTTTAGGATTGAAGTTTGTTTATGTTTTTTTTTTCTTGTCCAGCTTTTGCGGTGAAATTGTTTATGAGAGAGGAGGTTTTGTCTGAAGAAAAGACCAAGCCTTTGTCTAAATCACAAGATGTGGAAGTTACAGTTGATGTTCAAGAGAGTGACAGAGAGATCTCTCAGCAACCACATGTGAATGAAACAGGTGAATGTTGGATTGTGTTTACTGGTTTTGGGACTGTTTAGGTTTAGGTAAACCAACTATAAAAATGAAGACTTTACAAGTTATGGTTGATTGTGAAAGGGATCTTGTTTGTTTTCAGGAAATGGAACGAGGTCTGGGGTGTTTAATTTCATCCAAGGTGGTACTTTGAACAAAGATCCAAATGAGTCCTTACATAAAGGTGATCACTTTTTTTTACTAACATGACTGAAGAGACCACACATGTTGTTCAACTATTTATTTTATGGTTATGATTTTTTGTTAGTGTTGTACTTTATTGATAAAACTCATTTAGATACACTATTGCTGGTGGCTTAGATTGTTTAGTTTTTCCTCACTTTCTCTACTTCTACCAGGACCTACATTTAGCAATCGGATTCATTCTGATAAACTGAAGTACCGACCAAAGTCAAGCATCAGGCCTATTCCGAGAAGCTCAACATTGATGAAACCTACTGCTAGCCTATTGGCAAAACTAGATAATTCCAGGTGATTATGAGTACATATAATTTCTTGGTATCTTGCTTTAGTCCACCTGATTCAGTGAACTTACTAGTTGGTTGTTTTGTTGATCTCCTAGAATCCATATGCAAGTGGATGGAATTAAGGAGAAAGGCTTGTTTCCTTCATCTGGATCTGAAATTCAATCTTCTAAAAGACAGAAGCTCGAGGGAGGTCTTCTTCGTAAGGTATAGTTTCTGGTAGCCATGAGTTTTGTTGTATCTAGTTCCTTTTAAGAAGATATGATTTGAGCAGTTGGCTAGTGGTAGTAATTAGACCTTCAAATAAGCTCTCTCCTGTTGTTTCAGGTTGCTGAAGTGACGCAGGAAACGAATTTGGTCCATAAGGCACTCAAGAAGGTTGCTATATGTTTCTTCTGTACTTCTGAACATTTGGAAAGAGCAGTCAAGTCAAGTGTATACATCATTCAGTTGGTTGTTATATGGTTTTCAGGATCTTGATAGAAACTCATTACATGCCAGGATGAAGATTACTGTCCCACAGGGGCCTGATTTTGCAACATCACACCGAGCAAATAGGATGCGGTTAGGCCCTAGCTAGACATTGGTTGATAGTAATTTTTTTATGGAGAAAGGTCACATCTCACAGACTGTTTAATCAATGATTATTGCAGGCGCAGGACTGATGCTAAATTGGACCAGGACTCATCATCAGTATATAGGTTCAAAGCGCGCCCCTTGAACCGAAAAGTTAGTATCTGCCCATTACCTTAACATAAAACTCATTTCGTTATTGTATCTTAGCTCAAACATGTCTGTGTTTCATGTAGATCTTGGAAGCTCCATCATTGCCCATTCGAAAAAAGAGCACTCCTAAACTACCAGAATTTCAAGTAAGCTTTGGAAACTAAGCTGGACTGGTCTTAATCCATGTTTTACAGGGTTATAAATTAATACTTAAAGATTATGTTTCTTGTGGTTTTATCAGGAATTTCGCTTGAAGACCTCAGAAAGAGCTATGCAACATTCATCAGTAGTATCAAATAATCGTAAGGTTATACACCAACTGAGCTTACTTTGAATCAAATCATGTGTACATGATTACTTGATACCAATACTAAGATCTAACTGATATTCATCTTTCACCTAGACCACTCAATGAGTCTCAAAGTGCTGATGTTAAAGGATATAATTTTTTTGGTTTTTACAGGAGTCAGATAAGCCTAATACAACACCATTTCTTGACGGTGTTAACAGAGAACCAAGAAGGTATGATACTAAAAAATACGAGGGGCTCCAAATTATATGTGATAGAACTGTGATTATTCTGTGAGTTGAATTTTAACAGACCAAGAGATATGGATGAATGTAGAAAACACCTCTTCAAAGCTCGGCCTCTTAATAATAAGGTATACTGTTTTCTATCTCGTGTTGCATATAACTGCATTAATCTTTTCATGCTAATAGGTACACTCATAGAGGGTTTCATTTTCATTAAACAGATACTTTCAAGTGGACGAGACATTGGCATTTTCTCAAAAAACAAGCGAGAAACTACAACTCCCTTGGTATGTCAGTCAATGTATTATTCTATACACTTGGTGTAAATATATCTCTATGTAGAGGTTTCCGACAATAGACTCTTAACTGTTCTTACACTTAAACTCAGGGGTTTAGTTTTCACTCGGAAAGGAGGGCACAACCAGATTTGCCAACAGACCTTCTCAGTAAGGTTCGATTCACGGTTCCGAACATTCTACTTTCCTCAAAATGGTTTAACTTGAGATTGTTCTTATGGAACTCTTGTTATGTGATGAATCCTTAGATTCCTTTCTTCGTTTTCCTGTGCAGCTCTCCTTATCATCTGAACTCCAGCAAAACAGTGGATCTCGCTCAAGATTTGCTCAGTCTCAACAAGTAAAGGTACAACTTATGATTTCATTTGCCTTCCTGTCCCAGCTTTAGAATTATATCATGTTTTACAATTGTATTCTTTGGCATTAAGGGCTCAAAGGAAAACAGACTGAACTCTTTTCAAGCAGAGAATGAAGTAAGCTATTGATTCAAGCTTGTTTCTACTATTACTACACAGTCGCATTTTCTTTTATCATTCATTGATCGATAGTAAGTACATTGCAGAGAACAAGCAAGTTAATGGGAAAACCGATTGTACAACATGGTGTAGTTCCTGAAACTAGCAAGCAATGGACTTAAAGCAGCGGTACAACGAAATTAACAAGTAATGTACAAAGGGATACTACTTTTTTCCTTTCTATATTATGGATTCTTTTATAGCTTTGGTGATCATTTTTGTTTTTGATTTCGCAGGAGCGTAGGTATTCTCGCTGATCGTAGAAAATAATCTTTCTTAGTTATATGAATCATCTCCATTTTTTGTACATTGAGAATTGGTTCTCTTAGGATGAAAACTATTCAAAAAGAAGGCTAACATTGTGAAGAACTTGATTTTTTCTCTCAAGGGGTGTGGTGTGACATTGTTATCGGTTAATTTTGGCACAGGGAATGTATATTGTGGGATACTCATTTCTTGATATGAATGAAATATAAAGAGAGGTTCATCATCACTTTTGGGTTCTTGAAACAAAACATGAACCGTTATTGTATTGCTCTGTGAACTGTGATGCAAAGTGAAAAGCCTCTTATCATCATAGACTTGTTCTCCTCTTCATCTTCCGAATGATTACTCATCCTTGATAAGACTTGTGAGTCCTCAAGTTTAACATGACCAGACCATTCTTGTACACAGGTATATGATGTCAGAGTTCAAAGGATGCAACACCACAATGAAATACTCAGGCACCAAACCCGACCATAGTGTTGATGAGTTCACACAAGAGTTACCATGCCGCGATAGAATTATCACTACAGTACTTGACCAGCCTCCAAGTTCTGATTGTAAAAGCCTCTTATCATCGAAAAACGTTGCAACGAACCTTTTTGGTTTCTCACAATCTGTTTCAGAGGATTATATCATAAAGGTTTCTTTAGCTACCTAATGTGTATGTCTAACATCCACACAACCTTGTAACCCACGGCATATATAAGGCAAACAAAAAAACCAGAAATTGGCTTCGCCCGGGATCGAACCGGAGACCTTCAGTGTGTTAGACTGACGTGATAACCAACTACACCACGAAACCTTTTTGCATACGTCTCGTGTACGTTTGATAAATACAATAAACCGGCGCATGGTGATTATACTGTTTAATCCAAAGCCCATTAAGGCTTGACAAAATAAAGGCCCACTAAATTTAGACACGTGTGATCCGACACGTGCTGATTTCCCATCTTCTCCGAGGAGTGTGTGAGTCACACTGTGTGACTGTGTGAGAATTGCTTACCTCATCAATGGCTGGCTTTACTCTTCTTCCATCGCGGTTACTCGCATGTCCTTCACGCTCTCTGCCTCGTCTTCTTCATCACCAAGCAAAGCTGATTCTCCGCTGCCAAATGTCGTCGTCTTCTTCTTCCTCTCTCGCTGATTCCATCACGCTCACGAGCCAACCCGACGAGCCTGTCCTTATCTCCGCAGCTCCCGGGATCTCATCCTCAGATTTCAGGTGGAATTTAGAAAATCCTTAGTTTTGCTCTTGTGGAATTTAGAAACTTTAGTAATCGATTTTAATTTTGGTGTTGTTTAGGGATGCAATAGATTCATCTCTGTTTAGGAATTGGCTAAGAAACTTGGAATCAGAGTCTGGAATCTTATCTGATGGGACAATGACATTAAAGCAAGTTTTTATTCAGGTTAAATAAGATACTCTTGTGTTTGTAGTTTAGTGATCAAATGGGTCTAAATGATATGAAACGATCTATCTCTGAATTCATTTCAGGGAGTTGATATGTTTGGCAAAAGAATTGGCTTTCTCAAATTCAAAGCCGATATTTTCGATAAAGAAACTGGTCAGAAGGTATCTGATCATCTTCTTGAATCTGTTTCAACAAGTGTAGTCACTATCGTATGCTAGTTTGTTAAGCTAACACGCCATTAGGTTCCAGGTATTGTATTTGCAAGAGGACCAGCTGTAGCTGTTCTCATTCTCTTGGAGTCAGATGGTGAATCTTACGCGGTTCTTACAGAACAGGTTATCGATTTATTATGTTCATGTGTTAATCTTTTTCCGGAATCAGAAAAGAATGTTTTTTTGAATGTGGAAGATGACTAATATCAACATTGTACGGTTTTTCGAAAGGTTCGGGTTCCTACTGGGAAGATTGTTCTGGAATTACCTGCTGGAATGTTGGATGATGATAAAGGTGACTTTGTTGGAACTGCAGTTCGTGAGGTACCTCTATCTTTATTGAACCCTTGACATATTATTGAATTTTTTGAGTTAAATTACTGTGACTGCAATTGAAATGGCTTGAAACTGTAGAGAATTAACTGAGTGTGACAGACTTTCTGGACTCGTTCTTTGTGCTAGTTACATGACTTTTGCTTCGTTTGATATATCAGGTCGAAGAGGAGATTGGTATAAAACTGAAAAA
The DNA here is from genome assembly GCF_000375325.1 of Capsella rubella. Taxonomy (NCBI): domain Eukaryota; kingdom Viridiplantae; phylum Streptophyta; class Magnoliopsida; order Brassicales; family Brassicaceae; genus Capsella; species Capsella rubella. The sequence goes on along the minus strand of NW_006238918.1, from coordinate 14,042,037 downwards.
AGAAGACATGATTGATCTCACTGCTTTCCTTGACCCATCTACAGGTTACCGGATTTTCCCTTCTCCCGTAAGTAATCCTTCCTCTATCCATCTTCTGGTTTTTAGTATACTAATCTCATATTTTTCTTGTAACAAGCTGCAGACATTCAGAAACGTTTCATTATCTTGTAGTCTTAGAATGTGTTTGGAATCTAATTTATTTGCTTCTATTTGTTTGGTGTCTCTCTGGCTCAGGGAGGCTGTGATGAAGAGATGAGCGTGTTTCTGTACAGAGGAAAAGTTGAACAAGAGACGATCAGACAATTGCAAGGCAAAGAGACAGGACTTCGTGAACACGGTGAGTTCATCAAAGTCCGACTCATCCCATACAGAGAGCTCTGGCGCAAAACAGCTGACGCCAAAGTTCTTGTGAGCGTTGGTCTCTACGAAATGGCCCAGAGAGAGGGTCTTCTCCCCAGAGACTTAGATCATTAGATGTAATGCTGTAAAAGGAGTTTTTTTTAGTGCTATGGAGGTTATGACGTTATAACATGGTAACCTGAAAGATTGGAAATTCATCTTTATAGCTAAAAGACCTTACAAACCCTAATTTTGGGTTTAGCTTTCCAAAAGTTTACGTTTTGCCAAGTTTGAAACTGTACAAGTTTTGGCAATCAAAAGAAAAAACTTTTAGTTACTGAATTACAACATGACAACAACTTCTCCACATCACCATACTGTCCTAATGGTATCTCGTTGTAGAGTTTGGAGTTGAACTCTAGGATGATTGTCGTCCTCTCTTTCTTGATGATGACCTGTCTTTTGACGAATCATTGCTTCTGATAAAATGACAAAAGACAAGTTTCAGAAAGTGCAGGGAAAATTGAAGCTTTCTTTGGTTCATCAGAAGGTTTTGCAAGCTTACACATCATCTGTTTTACTTGATGGCTCTTGTGTGGCCCGTGAGTGTGTAATCACCTGCAGAGAGATAGATGTTTCACCATGTAAGAATCAACCAATGATTATCCATAAAGTTATGAGCATCTCTAGGATAATATGACAAGACATGAATTAAGACAACCAATACATGTAAGGAAGGAAACCCAAAAGTATTATCAAATCAAGCCAGCAGTTTACTTCGAAAATAGCAAAATGAATGTTAAACAGTGATGGATAAACATACTGACAGGAAGACCAAGTTGTTTCATGCATCTGCTGTGGGTTTCAAGGTATTCTTCATAAGACTGCAAAAACGAGAAAAAACACAATCACAAGACTTTGTCAACAATTAGACAACAACAAAACCTGAGCTCATGATGATTCTCAAGAAACAGAAACAAGTCCCTGTAACATCATAATAAAACGCTAAACTTGTGTCAGACCCTGATATATGTAAGTAATATGGATCAGCAAGAGCTCAGTGAAATAGCTCAGAGTTTGAAAAATAGTACAAATGTTTTCACCAAGTTTCCAGTAGTGTCTCATTACTATCTTTGATTCTTCTAAACAACATGACTTACAAAAAATATCTAGTTCGAGAACAAGAGACTGTAATTGGATTAACTCAGCATATATTACAAACAGATATGCCACTACCATGTTAAGAAAATCATCATCGGTTAGGGAACTCGCAAGAGGGCTTTCCAAAGGCAAACCCCATGAGTTGAATCTTAAAGACTTTTCTTGCTCTGTGCGAGAGTTAGATGCACCTGATGATGTATGAAGATATTCTGAGTGTTCTCCATATCCTCTTTGTTGTGCAAGATGAAATCTGCTGAGGTCATCCTGGTTTGGGTAAGCTGCAGGCGGGTATGGCATCGCTGTATGGCCCCACATATTGTTATTATAATCTTCGTCTCCTGAGGAAGATAAAGGTTCTGCGCGGGATCTTTTTGTTGAATAATCATCCCTAGAACAGCTGTGAGGGAATAAAATCAAGGACAAGCAGATCTAAGAACCAAAAAAAGCCCACTTAGATTGCGTGGAAATACCTATTCAGCAACCCATCATCGCAGCTATTTGCATCAAGGAGTTCACAAAGTGCTTCGCCAATATCTTCTGGTAATTCCTAGAACATGCACACATTTAACGAACTTCAAGTCAAGTCATTTCCATAAACATTAGGCTATTCTAGACTGAGCAATTATATGGTTTTAAGACAATCAATGCATAAATCATAGGAAGTGATGTAAATAGAAGAAACTTTAGTATACCTGACAATCTCGACTAATCTTGACAGGCTTGTAATCATTCAAAGGATTCTTCAGATGAAGTGTTTTCTGAAAAGGCAATTCACTCAACCGCAACCATTTGACTTTAAAACTACGTCCCCACGGATTGTTTTTACCACCTCCCTGGCTCCATATATGGTCTCGCCTCCATCCCACAGGAGACAACATCTCTGCATACCCTTGAAAGAATCCGCTCATGTTCACGCTGAAGATTAAAATCACTCGACCAGATTTCTACATAAAGACTACAAAGTCAGTATACCTAACACTATATGAAAGATTACAGAAATGGTGCAAACCTAAAAGGAGAGCTTCTTACATGAAAAGCACCTTCCAATATTGGCTCATTCATTACTTGCGTGGCCCAAATCCCTTTCTCGACTGAAACTTGAATATTCTCATAATTTAGACTTTTGATGATAAAGTATCTCGTCTGGTGGCCCGGTTTACTATTTTTATCCGGGTTTGAGCTTTTAAGTTGATCAGGAAAGTTAGGTCGTTCAACATCCACCTTGGACAGGTTATTATTGTCTTCCTTGCTTCTGTAACTTGAATTCTCTGTCCAAATGATTAAGACTCACAATTACAACAAGACAGTAAAAGCAAAACGCAAATCTCTATAACCAAAAAGACAAGAAAATGCTAATAACAAGACACACTTCACAAATTTACCTGGATCATCAGAGTTCCCCATATCTTTTTTCCAATCAGTCAAAGATGAATCGACAACAGATGCATTTTCCTTAGCCGTATCAGACGACATGCCTCTATAAACACACAAGAACGAAAACACTAAATTAAAACTTGGCAGCAAAAAGTGAAGAAATGAACATCAAACAAAAGCAATAAAGAGAGCACAACAAACAATCACCACCACAAACAGAAGTCACATCAAAGCTATATAACAAACAAGAATGAAAAAAGAACATGAGTGGAATCAAAATCACAGTGCAACAATAAATACAAACCAGAAAAATCCAAACTTTACATGATCAAAATTGTCTAAACTCCAATAAGGAACTATGTAGCTACTAGTTAGTAAGAACTTAACCAAATCAATTGGGAAAAAAAACGAGAAACTAACTTAAGAAGTTCAACAGTAAACCAAAGAGATACTATTTATGATCAAAATACCATAAAGTAAGTTTCTTTACCGAAATCAAAACAATTCAGAAGAACAATAATTACTAATTCTTCCTCTATTGATATCCACCACATAACTCTTCTCCCGACTTCACTAGAGCCCCAAATCTAAAGCAAGAAGATAAAACAATGAACCATTCTGATACATTCCCACAGTACTTCCAGAAACAGTAACGAAGCCCATTAAACTAGCAAACATTACAGAGAGAATCTGAAGAACATAGAACAGTACAGTTACAGTTAACAGTAGAAAAACCAAAAAAAAAAAAAAACGATCCCTGAATTAGCAAAAAAAACACAAGAGGGAAACACAAGTGAAGAAGAAGAAGGAAGAAGAAATACTAATTTTAGTTTGGTATTTGAAAACCCAACGAAAGCCCTAATCTTCTCTGTTCGGCTTCGACATCTCTCTTTTTTTCGCTTCTTCTTCTCTGTTTTGTAATTTTATTTTAGTTTCTTCTTCTTTCGATTTGGCTCTGATTATGGTAGGATTACGTGTGGGTGAGGAAAGATGTTAATTGAACGGATAAGATCATATGAAAGATTAATCTAACGGTGTACGATTTGGCTGTTTCAGGGTTAAGTGAACCGCTTGTGTATATAGTGAAGTAAAGATAGTGGGCTCAAAATTAGTCAAACGTTGAGGCCTTCTTCATTTATTAGGCCCACGGTACACCTACTGGACATTTTTTTGATCGCATGTGAGACTCAATTTAAATCGATTTAATTTGTAGCAGTTAAGCTGAATAATACTAATATTTTGGATAAAGTGAAAGAGAGAACGCAAGGATGGAGGAAGACTTTTCTATCTCCAGCAGGCAAAGAGGTATTACTGAAATCAATTGCTTTAGCTATGCTAATTTATTCCATGAATTTATTTTGTCTTCCAAAGGAGATATGTGAGGAGATAACTAGTATTCTTGCTCGTTTTTGGTGGAGTACTGATGAAAATAAGAAGGGTATGCATTTAATTTGGCTTTCTACTGTTTATATATTTAAAAATAAAGTTTCTAAAAAGCCAAAAAAACAAAAAATTAGAAAAATAATAATCAGTAGAAAATTTGATATTGCTTTCAAATGGAATTGTATAAAGCTATAAATTGATGCATAGTAAACTTGATTTTATAATTAATACCAAGAAAATACGTATGAAACTAAAATAAAAAATCAAAGAGTTCAAAATAATTATTTTCTTAAATTTATTAAATCATCACATACACACAAATTTTCATGAAGCTAATGTTGAGTAAGCCATTTTAAACTCAAAAATAAGATATTAGTGTACTTTTACAATTATTAAAGTATTGTTTTACATAAATAAGTTCACATAACATAGAATTTGTGATTTTTTGTGCAGTATAAACTTAAAGTTTATCTCTTTAATTACATGACTATTGTTGTTTGAATAAACTCTGAAATGGTAGGAATTGTGGCTGTTGAATTGTTCGTATTTGTTTCATAGTTGTAGTAAAATCCTCCGCATTATTAAGAGGTGCAGTTTTTGTAATCCTGGCTATTTAAAGCCTCATGAAATAAGAACAAATGTACGGTTTTGTTCTCCAACTTCTTTGCTCTGTTTTTAAAAAATTGGTATCAGAACCTATTTTGTGAGAACATTACGAAAGAGAAAGAACACAAAAGAAAAAGTGAAAGATGTCAGGAGATGGGCAAAGTATGTTGGTGATCTCCAAATTTGATGGAGATTAAAAACACTGGAGCATGTTGATGGAGAATCTTCTCATATCCAAAAAATGGTGGGATCTGATTGAGCGAGGCTATGTTGAGCCAAATCGAGGAGAGATTCTTAATGGAGCACTGAGAGAGAAGTTAACAGATCTTAAAGTCAAGAATTATGTGGCTATTGAATTGTTCTTATATGTTTCATAGTTGTATTAAAATCCGTATGATAAAGAGGTGCAGTTGTTGTAGTCTTGGATATTTAAAGCCTCATGAAATAAGAACAAAAGTACCGTTTTGTTCCAACTTGTTTCCTCTGCTTTTAACAAAAAAAAAACCTCGTCAATTTCATCACAACAAACAATAGAGATAAAATCATAAAACTATTGCCATTTTTCTCCATTTTTTTTAGAATTTAGTTGATGAATTGGACTAGTTGAAAAAGAAGATGACAACCCCCCCTCCCCCATAATGCTAGTAAAAAAATAAGACAACTTTCATAAATATGTCTTTTGCAATATCAAAAGTTAAATTAAATTAAATGATATCCTTCATAATCAAACGTTTATTTAAAGCTTCAAAAAAATATTAGATGAGGTCATTTGTAAAATAATCTGATAGGCTAAGTAAAATATCTATTGGCGAGATATAGTTTGTTTATTAAGTATGTCGTTGATGTTTGTAGAGTATGCAAGTATGTATTAGAAAAAAAATTAGATCATTCGACCCAACTTCACTACTAAGAACACCTTGAATTTAGTTGACTTATTTACGATCCGATTGAACCGGTTTACTATTCAATCTCAATAAACCAAATTAATAATTGATATATACAAATGACACTACAAGAAAACAGCCGATTTGCGAGAGAAAAAAATCTAGCTAATCTCTCGCAAAACAAGTTCAATCACCAAATAAATAATTCAAAATATTTCTAAAATTCTCAAATTTCTCAACAATAACAAGAATATTGAGAAAATTAAGTTAAAATCGAAGTAGAAGGGAAAATTTATTGAGTCAATACTTAAAATTTAAAAAAAAAAAAAAAAAAAAAATACTTAAAATTAACTTTGAAAATCGAACCAATATCTTGATTAAACCAAGACTTTTTTTTTTTTTTTTTTTTGTCGACACAAACCAAGACTTTTATATAAACCGAAATTGTATCTAACCAAAAATGAATCGTTGTTACAAAGAAAACAAAAAGAAGAAGGATCGTCGTCTCGTCGATGTATTTGCTGACGTGGAACTCTTAATCACCACACGATCCTGCATCACTTATCTTCCTCCTAATCTTCCCTCCAAAGTCCAAACACGTTGAAACCAAAAAAAAATCAGAAGGAACCTGAAACTCGAAAACATCAACATCTCAATTCTCAACCACACAAATCTCAAGTTTCCAACTTTTTTTTTGTTCCCTTCGGAACAACGATCTAAAACTCATTCAATCATCTCTTTCCCGGAAGAAGTTAAAAAAAAACGAAAAAAATAAGAATGAGTAGTAAGATGATGGCGTTTACTCTATCAATCCCTAGATTTTCTGCAATTTCACACAAACCCATCAACACTTGTTCTCCTTCGAGGACGACACACTCTGTTCCTCACTTCAGTCATGCACGATCCAAATCTCTTAGACGAAGACTTCTCTTATTGCCCCTTCAAGCTTCTACTGATCAATCAGGTTCTTCTCACTTTAAAGTTTCGATTTTTTTTTTTTTTTTTTTTTTTTTGGATTCCCTTACTGTATATCTCGAAGATTCCACTATCGATTTTGCCTCTGATCATTGTTTGGGACCAATCATATAAGAGAATTAGAGATGTCTGAGAAAAAGTGTTACTTTGAACTTTGATTTGGCCTCTAAGCCTCTAATCTTTGTTTGGGAACAAACCTGCTTTGAAAAAGTTTTGATTTTTTTCAATTATACAAGATAATCTGACAACTAGAGTGTATTTGCTTAAGGTTCACTTTCTGATCTCAATTAAAATTCACTCAATTTTCAGTTTTTTTAGTTGAGAGAAGTTTTTATGCTCTAATCAACGAAAAGTTTGCTTCTTTGGAGTTTCCTTGGTTCTTATATCATTGATGACTTGTCTACAGGTCAGGTGGGTGGGGAAGATGTTGATAGCAAGATCTTACCTTACTGTAGCATCAACAAGAATGAGAAGAGAACGATCGGTGAAATGGAACAAGAGTTTCTCCAAGCGATGCAAGTAACACACAAGTGTTTATTTGTGTGACCTAAATATGATAGAGAAGTTTTCAAAGTCTGAGGATTTTTTTTTTTATGTGTCTTTCTTTTGCAGTCGTTCTATTATGAAGGCAAAGCGGTTATGTCTAATGAAGAGTTTGATAACCTTAAAGAAGAGTTGATGTGGGAAGGAAGCAGTGTTGTCATGCTAAGTAATGAACACTATGATTCATAAGTTTTGTCATAATCCATTCGCTTCAATTCTTGATTCTTGATCAGGTTTTTATCGATGTACTGCAGGTTCTGATGAACAAAGATTCCTTGAAGCCTCAATGGCTTATGTCTCTGGAAATCCAATCTTGAGTGATGAAGAATATGATAAGCTCAAAATGAAACTAAAGGTCTCAATCTCTTTATACTGACAAGTATTATTTCTTAGTTTTATCCATCTTGTTACATGTGTAAGCTGAACTAGCGTTATGATTGTCTCTTTTGTTTCTATAGATGGATGGAAGTGAAATTGTGTGTGAGGGTCCAAGATGCAGTCTTCGTAGTAAAAAGGTAAAATCCTTAAGACGAAACAGAAAGTATAATTGTTCAGATAGCTCACTTATACTTTAAACATTTACTGAACATTACATTAGATTCATTTTTTGGGGCATATTCTGGAGATGTTATAGACTTATGACCTCCTTGATTATGCAGGTTTACAGTGATCTTGCCACTGATTACTTCAAAATGTTCTTGTTAAATGTACCAGCAACTGTTGTTGCTCTCGGACTGTGAGTACTGATTCTGTTTCTTTCTCAACTTTCAAATGATATGGTCTCAGATTTTGTAATTTAATCTAACATAGATGTTTTCTTCAATTTTTCTCTAGATTTTTCTTCCTTGATGACATTACGGGTTTTGAAATCACATACCTGCTCGAGGTAAAACTTCTTTCGACTCTTCTAGTATGGCTTAAGGATTTAATACGCATAAGTTTCCAAGTTTCTTGCATCATTATTAATGTTATCTTTTTCAGCTTCCGGAGCCATTCAGTTTCATTTTCACATGGTTTGCTGCGGTGCCTGCAATTGTATATCTGGCGCTATCACTAACCAAACTGATCATCAAAGACTTCTTGATCTTGAAGGTAACACATCAATTATCTTCACAGATCAATTCTTGAACTGGAAAAAGGAAAAGTAACAGAATCAAATCGTGTTTTCCCAATATGATTATGCAAAAAACAGGGGAATAGACAATCATCTATATTCTATTTTGTGAAAAGTTCTACAAATTTAGATGAATTAGAGCCAATTTCTATGATTTTGATGTGATTATTATGAAATGCTTTTTAAATTTCTTGGAATCTATCTTTTCACAGGGCCCTTGTCCAAACTGTGGGACAGAGAATGTATCCTTCTTTGGAACAATACTTTCAATCTCCAATGATGGTAACACAAACAAAGTCAAATGCTCCGGGTAAGCTTCTCAGCTTTAGACTCAAATCTATCTCAAAGAAATCTAGAATGTTTCTTAAAGTCTTTTGATTGTTTTGGTTTAGCTGTGGAACGGAGATGATCTATGACTCAGGCTCTCGTTTGATCACATTACCAGAAGGAGGCAAAGCTTAAAAACCTACATGCCAAGGTTCAATTCTCATCCTAATTTTAATCTTCTTACCAAATCATTCTTGATTCAACGAAAAGTTCAAGATTAAGTCTTTCTTTTTCCTCAGGGAAATGTGGAAATGTATGTAAAAACTGATATTAACAGATGAAGAAGGTGGAAAAATCAAAGAAGAAGAAGAAGAAAAGCAAAAGAGTTTGTTTGTGTTGCTCTGTTTTGTATAATCTTCAGATCTTTTCTTCTAGTTCTCATTGACTCATATTGTGTTTGTAAAGTAATTGTGAGGCGCAATCAGAGAAAAACATTGTATGATTACTTCTTTGAGAAACCTTGCTCTCATAAGCTAGAAAAGTAATAATAAACCATGAAGAATTGCACAAACATGTGTAGTTTTGAAATGATACTTAACTTGTTTTTCATTAATTTTGCAAAACATAGTTTGGTTAGTACATCTGAAGCTGTAGTATCAAATATGGTCCAAGACTTTCTTAAGAAGAACCTTTTGGTGTAATTTCTATTAATAAGAGTTGGGAGACTATTAAAAAATATTATAGCATATGCCAATTTCTATATTCTTAATAAGTATAAAAAGGTGCAATGATGACCATCATCGTCGTAGTCCCATGCCCGCTTCATCATCATCATTCACCCATTTCTTTTTCTCACCATTCGACCTAGCTAATAGCTTCCACATGCTTTCACATTGATCTAACCCACTACTTGACCATATTTTTTTTCTCCAAAAGATTCAACATTGAAGGAGGTATGCCATTTATCAATTTCTTGATCTATATTACTAGACCCGGTTCTGTTAATCTTGTGGTTTGTAATAGATTAATATAAGTTAAGTATATATCACTCTATCATTCATCATTGCGGTTTAAATGTTGAAAGAAAGAACCTTATGATATTGTCGAAATGGGATATAAAAGTTTCTTCTTGTTGGTTGCTTATAATTAGATTTTGATGCAAAGATCACATTTTTAGCAAAAAACTTTCTTGGCAGGAAAAAAACACATTTGTTAATGTGGGGCAAGAAAAAAGATTTGTTAATGTATCATTTACATGATTAAAGAATATAAATAAAATCTTTCAAAAATAGTAAATAAATATAAGTAGAGCAATGATCTTACAAGACTACAACAAAGTGTAAAGTAATGTCACGAGGCTTGCAAAAAAGTAGGATAGGTATTGTAAGCATTATAAACATCAGTCATGCTTCTTCATTATTATGTCTTACAAAACAAAATAAAGATACATAGTTTTATACTGTATACTGATCATGTCTGTCCCCAATACACATGCCAACAAAGTTAAACATAATCAAATCTATTTCTCTCTTCTTGATCACTTCTCTGTGCAGCCCTAGCAACCTTATCTCTTCTTAGAAGCTTTGGATTCTCCTCACATGGGCTCTATACCAATACCTATCATCTTCATCATCTTTCTTTTTCATTTACAGAGATCCAAATCTCAGACGGTTGAATCAGCACATCTTCTTGATCTTATGATTAGAGATTACACCATCAGAAACTTCAACATACATTTCAAGACAGGTGCTATCCAGAAAATTCCTCTTCCTTCGAATTTCTCATCCATTGATATTGCCACGGCTAAGTTTAGATGCGGGAGTTTGGGAAGACATGGTGCAACAATCGGAGAGTTTCACTTAGGTCCGGGCTTGACATTACAGCCATGTGTTGACAGAGTGATTCTGGTGAGACAGAACTTGGGATTGAACTGGTCTTCTTATCTTTACTCAACTGGTTATAACTTGACCGGTTACAATTACCAGCTCGTGTCTCCGGTTCTTGGTATATTGGCTTACAATTCAAACCCGGATGGTGTGGCTGTGAACCCTTATGAGATTAACGTAACGGGCACGGAGCAAAACCCTATTTTGATCAAATTCTTCAGCAGCAAGGCAAGTGGTGATCCTAAACCTAACACGAATCAGAACTCATCTCTATTGTGTGCTTGCTTCACAAGTAACGGTACCATAACGTTTAGACAGCAAGTTTCAGCATACGTTTGCTTAGGAACAAGACAAGGCCACTACGCACTCGTGACTAGAGCTCACAAAAGTGATGGTAGTGACGTGGTAACGCCGGCCTCGTCTCCTGATCAGGTGAATGAAAGTGGCGGCGGAGGGAGATTGAGCCGGTGGAAAGTGGCGGTTGGGAGTGTGATAGGGTCAATGATTGGAGCGTTTCTATTAGGGTTATTGGTGGTGGCGATGGTAGTGAAAGGGAAGAAGAAAGCAATGAGAGAGGAGATAGAGAGGAGAGCTTATGAAGAAGAAGCACTTCAGGTTTCAATGGTTGGTCATGTTAGAGCTAATCCTAATGCTTCGAGAACAAGAACGGTTCCAAGATTTGATAATTCTAGGTATAGTAACAAGTAATAACAACAAACTTAACTAGATAGTAGATCGTCCTTATTTGATATGATGTTTCTCATATTTAGTGTTAACTAAACCTTTTTATCTATTTATGTTTTGGATAGTAACTTGTAACATCTTTCATTATTTAGGTGAATTATTTAACTGTTTACAGAATGAGTTATCGAAAATATTGTATAAGTCTTTTTAAGTTGGTTAATTATAACAAAATTGTGGTATTAGAAAACCTGTGGTTTCGTTGTCATCCATGTTAAACATCTTGATAACCTTTTTACGTACATACTCATCATCATGTGACAGTTTGAGACCCTTTTTGCATGTATTGATTCACATCACACGAATTTGCTATACTTCAGTTCCCAAATCTATTTAATTAATCATGGAAGTCGTTTTGAAAGTTTTCTTTAATTTGAATGATTCTTTATGGTTATGATATGCTAATAGACCTAAATACTATCAAGCCCATTTCAAAATGTCAACAATATAAAATGACATATAAAACTAGATATTAGGCCTCTGCTACTATTTATCATTAAGGCCTAATATTAGCTTTTGATGTTAAGTATATCATCTGTATATGTGAACTTGAAGTATGTGAAGAAGTACAATATCTTGGATGTGTGGAGTTGGTAGAGAAGGAAGTTGTGGCAAATGGCATAGTGATTTTGGGCAGAGGTGGGAATGTTAAAGCTAGTGAGAAGGTGACGATGAGCTGATAGCCCGTGAAGAAACTTGTGAATGTAAGTGAAATAACAAGTCTCTAATTATTCATGAAATACTTTATTGTATATTTTGGAACCTAAATGATACTGCAAAATATTTCTTGAGTACCAAGCTGCTGCCATATGCAGCCAAACCCTAACAACCTCTTCTCTATTTCAATTTGCAGGTAGCTAAGCCCAACTGCAATAGTTTCATGTTTAAATTCTGATTTGGTCTTAGAGAATTGGTTGAATAAACTGATAAATTCGCAAACCCAAAGCATTACACTAATTCTTTAGATTCCATTTTCAAATTTGTCTTGTGGCCGAGAACATTTAAGGTATGGAGAAGACAATAAAAGTGATCAAAGAGGGTGATCAATGAGAAATAAGCATGAGAATGTTTTGAAATAACTAATGACAATAACGACAATAAAAGATAGAGATTTAACACTAAGAGAAGAAGATGTGGTCAAAAACCAAAAAAAAAATAAAGGAAGAAGAAGAAGAAGATTTAATACAAACATTATCGATAATTTAAAGGTACATGACACTTAAACGCTAGAGCATAGTCTTCTTCTCGAGCCAACTAGCAGTAGCTCTTATATTTGTTTCTTCTTCAATGGAATCTGTTTTACTCGAATTCCATTAATAATACACCTTTTCGCGGTTCTAGACATAGAAATATCCATTAGGCCGTCTGTATACTCTTCCTCGTTATCGTCGTCAGAAATAATAGTAACTTCATCGTCATCAGAAATAACGATAACATCTTCGTCAGTCTTAGTAACAACATTCGGTATCGGAGAGACAAAGGCTGCGTTTACCAATGGAGCTTCATAGTGTGGAGCATGTGATTTCTCCAGCACTGGCAAGGGATTCACTTTCATTGCCTCAGACCCTTCCAAGTTCTTTGGTGCAGGCAAATTAAAACGAATGAGAAAATTTTTCTCTCGTTTTCTTTTGTTCACTCCATTGTTACTAACTTTTCCGCATATATCACTAGCATCGGTTGACACGGCCTTGATACCTTCTCCGCATAGATCACTAGCATCGATTGACACACCTTTGCTAGCTTTTCCGCATAGATCACTAGCATCAGTTGACACGCCTTTGCTACCTTCTCTGCATTGATTATCACTAGCATCGTTTGACATACATTTTCCACCTTCTACGCATAGATCACCACAAACATCGGTTGACACACCTTTGGTATCTTCTCCGCATAGATCACTAGCATTGGTTGAGACGCCTTTGTTACCTTCTTTGCATTGATTATCACTAGCATCGGTTGACACACCTTTGCTACCTTCTATGCATATATCATCACTAGCATCTGTTGACACACCTTTGCTACCTTCTATGCATAGATCATCACTAGCATCACTTGAAACACCTTTGCTACCTTCTCTGCATTGATTATGGCTAGCATCGTTTGACATACATTTTCCAACTTTTACGCATAGATCATCAAAAGCATCTGTTGACACACCTTTGGTATCTTCTCCGCATAGATCACTAGCATCTGTCAACACGCCTGTGTTACCTTCTCTGCATTGATTATCAC
>NW_006238918.1:14028213-14028432 GCF_000375325.1 Capsella rubella | reverse complement strand
CCTTTGCTACCTTCTATGCATAGATTATCACTAGCATCGGTTGGCACACCTTTGCTACCTTCTATGCATAGATCATCACTAGCATCGGTTGACACATCTTTGCTACCTTCTTTGCATTGATCACTAGCATCAGTTGACATGTTTTTGTTGTCTTCTCTGCATAGATCATTACTAGCATCGGTTGACATACCTTTGTTACCTTCTCTGCATAGATCATTA
>NW_006238918.1:13953722-14028113 GCF_000375325.1 Capsella rubella | reverse complement strand
CACTAGCATCGGTGGACACACATTTGATACCTTCTGCGCATAGATCACATTTAGCATCGGTTGACACATCTTTTGTACCTTCTCCGTATGGATCACTATCATCGGTTGACATGCCTTTGTTACCTTCCATGCATTGGTCATCACTAGCATCAATTGACACACCTTTGCTACTTTCTACGCATACATCATCACTAGCATCTTTTGGCACACCTTTACTATCTTCTCCGCATAGATCACTAGCATCAGTTGATACACCTTTGTTACCTTCTCCGCATAGATCAATAGCATAATTTGACACATATTTGTTACCTTCTCCACATAGATTACCACTAGCATCGGTTGACGCACCTTTGCTACTTTCTCCACATATATCATCACTAACATAATTTGATACACCTTTTCTACCTTCTCTGTGTTGATCATCATTAGCATCGACTGACACACCTTTGCTTCCTTTTCCACATAGATTACTAGCATCGTTTGACACATCTTTGTTACCTTCTTTGCATAGATCACTAGCATCAGTTGACACACCTTTATTACCTTCTTCGCATAGACCACCATCATCACCCCTTTTGTTGACGTTTACACCTCTGTATTCAGGAACATTTCCTTTGGTTTCAAGGTTGTCTTCGTCGGAGATAGCGTAATCATATATGGCCTTATTGATTGGATTGTAAAGTAGCGACCAAGCTAAGTAAGCTTTTTCAGTAGCTTCTTGTGTGAATGGGAAAGTGTTAACTGTGTCACCCCATTCCAAAAGATCCATTACTTTCATGATGTACTCGCTTTTAAGTGGTCCAGGGCCAACCATCTTAAGAATTCCATAGCAATCCAACAACCCGTGGGGGAGGCGGTTTTCTGCAGCGATAAGGATGTCACAAATGACCAAGACTTTCTCAAGCTCTTGATGTAGTTTGTTGCACATTGATTGATTCATTCGAATGATATGGCGAGCGCCCTTAAAGTCACGCTTCTTTAGAAGTCGGTGACACATTCCGACTACATCATCTTCAGATGCTGTGAGGTATTGTGAAGCATTTTCTTCGGATGATGACATGGAGACGACTTACGAAGTTACGATAACTGTGAAAGCTCTGCCGAGAGAAAGTGAGAGGTGTATTTTGGTATTTTAGATTAAATGGTGAAAATTCTTAGCACAATGAGACTATGATTTTATATTTGAGTTGTGAGGATAATGATTCAATATTTGGCTAAGCAGTTTTAAAATTTGAATTACCGTTTACCTCGCGGGAAAGCGTTGACTGTTTTTTCTTAGATAGATAATTATTAAATATTTTTCTATACATGCATAGTCAACTATTTTAAATTAAATTATTTTTGAATAACAAATTGAGTAATAAATCATTTTTCAAATTTGACTTTATAATTCAACAATCTCCCATTCAATTTTTAAACAATAATAAATGTAGAGATAAGAGTGAATCTTTTTAGTCAAAGACTCTAGGATTATATAGCTGGGTATGTTGATTCTTATTGGTATACATATTGGATAAAATTTTCTATATAAGCTAGTCAACTATCTTTTTAAGTTTTGACAGACTAAGATTTCTATAATAAAATTAAATTCTATTTGAATTGATAATTTAGTAGTAATATATATCATTTTTAGAAAATAATTTAGGCTTTTGTAAAATGTTAGTATTTATTATAATATTTTAATGTCTTTAAAATTAAATATGCATATTTCTCATATGTTACAAAATTTGAGGACATGTGACATTAATCTTAATGCATCATAATCATATTCGTTTGAGTCTTTAAATAGGCCTAACTGTAATAAGATATGGACATACATTTAGGAAAAAAGATGGTTGGCTACACAACTATAGAAGAATACATGGTTACACATGCCAAATATTATATTATACACTCAGGTACACGAACTAGATGTATTGCATGGCCACATGCATCAACTATACAACGTCATGTACTCAACACCATAGACATAAAATTCCAGTACACCGGTCACTGATTTTGGCGTTGACCGGTGTTGACCCCGGCGTTGACCAAAAAAAATATTCAATTTTTTTTTTTAATTTAATTTATAGTGTTAAAAAAACTAAAAATTATAGTTATTTTATAATGAATTTTTATGGTTTTGTATACTTTAATAAACTATAATCTTAGGAAGAAAATTGTAACAATAATTTTTGTATTTAAGTAAATCACATAATAAGTTAATGGTTTTGATTGACAATGTGAAAATAAGCAATTCTCTTACTAATTCATAAGATTTTTCGAGTTTCAGTTTAGATTATAATATTTTGAATTATTTTACTATTAGTTTAGCTCTAAATTTTTAAAAATAACTAATTATAATAAGAATGAATACATTAAATATATAAACAAAACTAGTGTTTAGATATTGAATATATATAAAAAATAGTTTTTTAATTAAATTGTTTATGGTTTGTATAATGAAAAATATATAATCTTAGGAAGAAAATTGCTATGATGATTTTGTATTTAAATAAATGAAATAATAAGTTAATGTTTTTATTAACAATATAAAAATAGTAATTCCCTTACTAATTCACATAATTTTCTAGTTTAAATTTAGATTTTAGTAGCTTGAATTATTTTACTATCTTGAATTTTTCTAGTTTTAATTTTGATTTTAATATCTTGAATTAAATACAAAATCATCGTCGTCATTTTCTTCCTAAGATTATATTTTTTAATAATATAATATTTTGAAATTGTTTATAATTTTTATAATAAAAAAATCAAAAATAATTATAGTTTTAAGTTTTTTAACAGTATAAATAAAATTATATAAAAAAAATTTGGAATATTTTTTTTGGTCAAAAACGGTCAACGCCAGAAGCAGTTGACCGATGTACCAGAATTTTATGTCTATGGTGTTGACTACATGACGTTGTATAGTTGATGCATGTGGCCATGCAGTACATCTCGTTCACGTAGCTGAGTGTATAATATGATATATGGCATGTGTGACCATACATTTCTCTATAGTTGGTGTAGCCAGCCATCTTTTTTCCTTAAATTTATGATGTGTAGTGTTGGCTTGGTACAAAGTTATCTATGATTGTTTAAAAAAAAAAAAAAAAAAATTTAGTTCATAATCAATGATAAATTGAAAATAAAATTGCAGACTCAGGTTTTATTAATAGAATGATAAATTTAGGATAATAAGCGAAAAACGAACACGACACTTAAACGCTTCAACATGCATAATCTTCTACTCGAACAAATTAGCTAATTTTTCTCCTTCTTGCATGGAATCATTTTCACTTGGATTCCATTAACAATGCACCTTTTCGCAGTCCGAGCCATTGAGATATCCATAAGGCCATCCACTTCCTCCTCCTCGTCATCAGAAATTATGATAACCTCATCATCAGAAATTATGATAACCTCATCATCGGGTTGAGGACCAACCTTTGGATTTTTAGGGACAAATGAAGCCTCTTCCAAAGGAGATTCATTGTGGAGCGCATGTGTCTTCTCAGGCGGCAGCAGAAAGGGATTCACATTCATTGCCTTAGAATCTTCGAAGTCCTTTGGTGCAAGTAAATCAGAGAAAATGAAACTATTTATCTCTCGTTTTCTTTTGTGCTCTCCACCATTACTATCTTCTCTACGTACGCCACCAACATCGGTTATGTGACCACCAGATTTATCACTCATTTGGCTGTCTGCGATGATGACTTCATGGACATTCCCTTGGGTTTGATCAAGCGTGTCCTCATCACCATTTTGGCTACCGTATATTATGTCTCTAGGGAAATTTTCTTGGGTTTGATCAAGATTTTCCCCATCACTGTTTTGGTTGTTGCCTACATCGATGTCTCCAAGGACATTTTCTTGGGTTTGATCAAAGTTTTCCCCATCATCGCTTTGACTGTCACCGAAGATGTCTCTGAAGACATCCCTTTGAGTTTGACCAAGGATGTCCCAATCATCGCTTTGATTGTTGCCAATGATGTCTCCAAAGACATTTCCTTGGGTTTGATCAGGGATTTCCCCATCACCACTTTGGTTATTACCTACATCAATATCTTTAAGGATTTTTCCTCGGTTTTGATCAAGGGTTTCTCCATCACCATTTTGATTGTCGTCGGTTACATCTCCGGGGACATATCCTTGGGTTTGATCAAAGGTGTCTCCATCACCGGTTTGACTGCCTCTTACATCGATATCTCCAAAGACATATTCTTGGGTTTGACCATGGGTGTTCCCATCATCGATTTTGTTGCCGCCTACATCGATGTCTCCATGGAAATTTCCTTGGGTTTGAATAAGGGTATTCCCATCACCGCTTATGCTACCGCCTACATCAATGTCTCCAAGAATAATTCCTTGGGTTTGAGAAAGGTCATCCCCGTCCTTGATGGCTTGACTACATAGCAACGACCAAGCTGACAAGGCTTTAATACAAGCTTTGTCGCTAAAGGGGAACTGGTTGTTCGAATCGCATAGTAAATACATTATTTTCACAAAGTCTTTTACTAAAAGCGGTCCTGGTGGTGTAACACGAACCATGCCATACAGATCTGATGAACCATCAGGGAGCGGGTTCTCTGCTGCGTAGAGAATATCAGCAATGACACCAGCTCTCTCAAATTCGTCTTGTAGTTTAGAGTTGCTTACTGTTTTTTTCTTATTAATGATTTCCCGAACTTCTTTATAGTCACCATCGCTGAGAAGTAGACAACACTGTTTTATCAATTCTTCATCTTTGGTTGTTGTGTGGTTCAGTTTCTCAGACGACATGATCACGATGAAAGCTCCCGTTGTAGAGAGAGAGAGAGAGAGAGAGAGAGAGAGAGAGAGAGAGAGAGAGAGAGAGAGAGAGAGAGAGAGAGAGAGAGAGAGAGAGAGAGAGAGAGAGAGAGAGAGAGAGAGAGAGAGAGAGAGAGAGAGAGAGAGAGAGAGAGAGAGAGAGAGAGAGAGAGGATGTGATGATCTTAAGATATGAAATAATAATTGTGCGATGGAAAGGGACACTGGTTTAATATTGTAAAACGATTCAAATTTTTGCTAAATGTAATTAATGCATAAATTTTAGTTTTACATGTTTCTGATAAGATTTCGTAAAAGTTTTTTTCCTATTTATTTTTTGAATTACTCTTTGAAACAACGTTTGATATCACTTGCGTTTGATATTATTCGTTTAAGTCAATTTAAATATTAGTACTAATGGTACTATGTATTTTCAACAACTAAAAGTAGATTATATTGATATGGAAATAAATATTTAAATATTTGAATTATTATTTATTTCCCGTGGAATCGTTGACTATTATTAATAAATATTAAAAAAAAAATAACTAATACTTATTATTGAAAAATAATATATCTAAAAATTCATTTTTATCAGCTAATTTGTGTTTCCCTTTTTTCATGGCTGTCATGTATATCTAAATAGTCAAACAATTTATCTTTGTGTCTACTTCTGGATTTCTATACTTTTTGAAGAATTACTACATATATAGAAAAATATCAAAAATTTTGTGCATGGAATCTCTATCACAGCCACTATATATATCCTAAGAAGATTCATCATTATCCACATTTACTATAACTATATAACTTAAATTTGTTAAATTTTTTGCTAAAATACATGATTATTTCAAAAAATTGCAGCCTCTTGTTGATTATCTTATCTTGAATCACATACAGAAAGAAAAAAAGATTACATTCTAAAACTTTTAAAAGCCCAATAAATATATAATCCATCCATACCCAATGAGAAGTTTACTAAAGCCCAATATAAACTAATTATAATTTCGCTGAACTTGGTTAATTTAATTCCACCTATACTAGTTTCAAGCCCAATTTAACGGCCCAATAAGAAAACGAACATGTACATAGCCTAATCTACCATAATCCCTACCGCACTTGATTCCTCCCTTATTTTCGCACCATTTCGCTTGACGTTTTCTGTTTCCCTCAACAATTTTCCCGGGAAAGAAAAAAAAAAGCTTTAGTGAAGAAAAAAAAAAAACAGAAAGGTTTCATTTTTTTTTTTTGGTATCTCAACCCAAATCTCAAATCTGGAGGAAAGAAACAGTAAGAGATTCAAATCAACGATGGAAGAAGATGAATCAACACCGAAGAAGAAGATAGATTCTCAGCTGAATCTTCCACCGTCGATGAATCGACCGACGGTCTCACTCGAGTCTCGAATCAACCGTTTAATCGATTCGAACCATTACCACTCTCCTTCGAAGCCTATTTACTCAGATAGGTTTATTCCGAGTAGATCTGGTTCCAATTTCGCGCTTTTCGATCTCGCATCTTCTTCGCCGAAGAAGGATGGGAAAGAAGACGCGGCTGGTTCGTACGCGAGTCTTTTGAAAACGGCGCTTTTTGGTCCGGTGACGCCGGAGAAAAGTGATGTTGTTAATGGGTTTTCTCCGTCGCGGAATATTTTTAGGTTTAAAACTGAGACGCAGAGGTCTTTGAACTTGTATTCGCCTTTTGGTTCTGATGAGGCTCCTGGTGTTAGCCCTAGCCCTGTTAAGTCGCCGAGGAAGATTCTTAGGTCTCCTTATAAGGTGAGTGTTTTGTTTTTTTTTTTTGATATTTGGGGGTTTCTAGGGGTTTTAGGGTTTGTGGGTTTAATTTAGGGTTTGTAGATTGTGTTATCTTAGATGATTTGTGTGTTGTTTGGTAGATTTGAGTTTTTGTGACTTGGGTTTCTTGATTGTGTTTGCCACTTTTCATCTTTTTGTGTACAATTATAAAATGCGACTTATGAAATCTTTGTGGAAGTGGTTGATGGTGGGGGCTGGATTGTATTTTAGGGAAGCGTAGTGTGTACTCTTTATCTAGTTTGATTTGAATTGTTTGTCCTTTTTTGTTGCATTTGCCCTGTTGATGAGAGTTGAGACTTCTTGTTGTTGTTAGGTATTGGATGCGCCGGCTCTACAAGATGATTTTTACTTAAATCTCGTAGATTGGTCGGCACAAAATGTTCTAGCAGTAGGACTGGGGAACTGCGTGTATTTGTGGAATGCTTGTAGTAGCAAGGTGAGTTTATTTTCTTTCCTTTGCCTTTCTAATTTGAAAATTGTGCTCCATTCTTGTATTAGAGAATGTCTTGTGATGTGAATCTTTTTCTGCTCTTTGCAGGTAACTAAGTTATGTGATCTTGGAGTCGATGATAGTGTTTGCTCCGTGGGTTGGTCACTACGTGGAACACATTTGGCGATTGGAACTAGTAGCGGAACAGTACAGGTTAGGCAATCAAGACACATCTAATTATTTAAGTCTAGACATGCCTCGATATACATTATCCTTTGGCTTCTTGATTTTGGAAGGGTTTTTTTTAAGTGACTAGGTTGACTTAAACAATAGGAATGGTATGAGACCTTGAAATGTTAGTTTTGCAATTATTCTTTAACAGGAATGCACTAACTAGTTTAGTTCTTCGAATCATGTTGCCTGCATTAACATGATCCTTGGTGGTTAAGATTGATATTTGTCTTAAGATTTGAGGAAATAGTCATAAACTTTTAATGGGAAACTTACCCTTACTGTTTTCTGTTACTAGATCTGGGATGCGGTACGATGCAAGAGTATAAGGACAATGGAAGGTCATCGGCTTAGAGTTGGAGCCTTGGCATGGAGCTCATTGGTTCTGTCTTCTGGTAGTAGAGACAAGAGTATACTTCATAGAGATATAAGGTCTCAAGAAGATCATGTCAGTAAGCTAACGGGTCACAAATCCGAAGTATGTGGACTCAAATGGTCTTTTGACAATCGCGAGTTAGCATCAGGAGGAAATGACAATAAGGTAAATATATATCTTCATTTTGTGTCTGAAACAACATGATTTTTCAAGCACGGGTAATGATTCTAGGATCTTGCAGCTTTTTGTATGGAACCAACATTCAACACAACCGGTTTTGAGATACTGTGAACACGCCGCAGCAGTGAAAGCCATTGCCTGGTCACCACATGTTCACGGACTTCTTGCTTCCGGTGGCGGCACTGCTGATAGATGTATCCGTTTTTGGAACACAGCGACAAACACTCATCTAAATTGCATAGACACCAACAGTCAGGTAAGGCCAGTTTATCTGACTTTGAATAAACGACAGACATTTCACATTATAGCTAAATAATCATCTTATACATACAGGTGTGTAACCTGATGTGGTCTAAGAACGTGAATGAGCTTGTGAGCACACACGGATATTCCCAGAACCAAATCGTCGTTTGGAAATATCCAACAATGTCTAAAGTAAGAATTCTTTCTTCTTCATCTTGGTTTCTTTTCTTGATTGCTGAATTTTTGGGATTTTAATGATTCAAACTGTTCTCTTCCAGTTGGCAACTCTCACTGGTCACACATTCCGCGTTCTGTACCTTGCAGTCTCACCCGATGGACAGGTTAGTCTTTTATTTTCCTCATTGTATAATCACATACTTTTGCTTACTCATTATGCGGTTGTCTATCTTCCGCATTAAAACACTTTTCTTGTATTCGTACGGCAGACGATTGTGACAGGAGCAGGAGATGAAACCCTTAGATTCTGGAATGTCTTCCCTTCCCCAAAATCTCAGGTAAAGAACACCGCCGCATATATTCTTGATTCTTAAATCTTAATCCTGTGAAAATGATCAATAAGTCACACACACATACACTCTGTTTGGTAATCTCAGAACAGGGAGAGCGAAATCGGAGCATCATCGTTTGGTAGAACAACAATCCGGTGAAACCTTGACATGATTATTTTCTTAATTTTAATCTCCGGTGATAAAGAAGAAAGCTAAATCACAGCCGGATTAGTTAGTCCTTCCTAACCAAACCTCCCAGGGATTTTGTGTAAGTCTTTTCTCATGAATATGCAAAAGTTAGTCGAAGCAACTAATGCCATATTTCATATCAACGTTTAGGTTCTTTTCCACCATGTATAGATTGGATTTTTTTTTCTGTATATACCAAGGAGAATGTAAAATATAGTTTTCTCCTTCCCTAGAGTTCGATGTTTTAAGGACCCCTAACTACTATTTACTATTGGTTTTGTCTATTTGATCTCTTTACTTAGTCTAAGTTTCAATATTTTTACCAGACTGTGTTGAGGTTGAAGTAAGAAAAATGGCCGACAAGGATCAACTTCTCTCAATTATTTTTATCGCATTTCCCACGTTAAGGTGTGGCCCTAGTAACAACAGTATAGAAACCATGCAAGACCAAAAACGATTTTTGATATATTAGAATGATGATTTTGATCTATCCTCCTTATTGCTTCCAAGTTTCATTCACCCAATTCAATATTCCAACCAAAAAGGAAAATGTTTCACGTAATCTAACATCCTTATTGTTACCTTCATTAGGCAACAAAGACATTATTTTGTTAAAGTGTTTTTAGTTAAACAGTTTTGTTCTA
The DNA here is from genome assembly GCF_000375325.1 of Capsella rubella. Lineage (NCBI taxonomy): Eukaryota > Viridiplantae > Streptophyta > Magnoliopsida > Brassicales > Brassicaceae > Capsella > Capsella rubella. The sequence continues at coordinate 14,018,724 of NW_006238918.1, read as the reverse complement.
TTTTATATAATGTTTTTTTTTTTTTTGCTTGTTTCATTTTATTAAATGTTTTGTAGGTTTCTAATTCCATGCAAAGTTTTATCATGTATTTTGTTGTCATTTCTACCATACAGTAACTTTTATAAATAAATAAAAAGATGCGCGTTGTATTCGTTGATTCTCAGCGAATATAATTTTACAAATTTTTAGATTCTTTGAGATATATTCTTGATTCATCCTTATGAATTTTTTTTTTTCCTAAGCAAAAGATTGTGAATACATAGTAGTTAGTAATGTATTATTGGGTTAAGAACAGATATAAAACATACGTCGTGATCGGTGGGACAGAAAACGAAGACGAATCTTTGCACCTCACGTTTTTTTCTATTTCATTTTGCATGTTTCAATTCCTCCAATTATGATCTACGTACAATCAATTCATGTATTTTGTTTGTTTCCTCAGTACATAATAATTCAAAAAAGCCTAGTGTCACCTTCTGTTCAAAAATCTAAGAAAAAGTTACGTTTGCACGACCATTGCTGTAGAAATAATTGACTCGATCGACCCAACAACAAATAATGCAACTCATTCTTCACTAATCATGTTAGCTCATCTTGTTCTTTATCACATCATCATCATTTGTCATTTTAATATGTTACAACGATAGATAATATATAGAACTACAACATTGGGGCTAATTAATGTGATAATATATGAAAATGCTAATTTGATATAAAAACATTTAAGAAAAATCTTGCACATGACATAAATAGTTTGAGTCGGCCTCGTTATCATTATCTAGAGGAACAACGAAAACATGATGCTAAGAGCATTGCACTGGATCATCCGCCTACATAGCACTTAGATCGCTTTTTAAAACATTGTTTACATCTAATAAGCTAATTACATATATGTGTTCTCCGATTTCGGGGAACGACGGTAGATAAATTTACCTTTCTTACTCCAACAGCGAAGGATAGATCTATGTTGTCTTTACTATTTTCTTTTACTACGACTATACATGTACTTAGTCTCAAGATTCTCTCCGCCGGCCATAGCTACATCCTCATGCTCTTCATGACCTTGGCTGCCATGAGAGTGAGAAGGCCACGGGATCGTGCTGTCCGCGGGAAAGCAACAGCTGCACTCATCAAGACAAGGCAGTTCCGGAAAGATTTCACAAGTCTGAGTCTTACAATCATCGCGCGAGGTAGCTTCGCAAAGCGGACCCCAACATTCGACCTTGTTGAACTCGGGGATGTTTGAATGGAAATAAACCCAAACACAAGCTTCATGTAGCTCAGGGTAATTGTTTAACATGTTCTCATCTCCATAGACAAAAGCTTTTAACACCTATATATCAAAAACCCAACATAAATCGATCCATTACTTCGCCTAAGAAGTCGATAATCACATAGACTATAGAGAGGTTATTTTAAAAATTTTTACTTTTTTACCATTGGTAATTCCTTGCGGAATATGAAGTAACGAAGATTTGCAATGAGATCCAAAAGGAAATGATCGCCACTAATGTGACAATGAACGTGAAGCGACATTTTACTTTTCACCTTCCTCCACTCGGCAACCACTTCGTCCCGGTACAATTTGTTTGTCCATCCTTGCAACTGGCACAACCAGAGGGGGAAAAATATAGATCAGACACCAAAATCTAGACCTCAAACACTAAATGTAATGCTTATACAAATGTTAAATGGTGGATAGTTACCTGAGAATCATTGATAGATTGAGAGATAGCCAAAGTTAACTGCGAGGTGATGTCACTGTGAGTTAGAGTATAAGTTCTTGGGAACTTTGAGGGATGCTTCTCCTCATCAACTCCTAAGAACGTTACTTTCAGTTTAGAAGCTTTGAATATCGCCTGTCCGAAAAGTCTTGCAACCTTCACCATTTCCAAAAAAAAACAAGAAAAGTCAGATGGATAACATATGTTCTTAGATCACACATATGTTTCCCAAAAACAGAGCTTTGAAAGATTATTACTGGAAACAAAGATTGCTTCTTCTTCTTGGAACTTCTTGAAGGGAATGAGCTACTTCTCTCTTTGTCTGAAATAAATCTGGTTTCAAATTTGATGGGAGCAACAAGTTTGCCATAAGGCTAGACATCTTTCTGTCTCTCTCAGAATTGTAGAGGCAATACAAATAATGAATACTTTCCAAAAATTTGAGGGTGTCTTTTCGTTACTTGATGCCAAATCCTACTATTTATGCTGTGTTCTTATTTAATTAATCAAAAGACATGTAAAACACGTGAGTAGATCTAATACTATTATTCACTTTGTATGTAAAACTAATACAGAAGAAACTTATAATACTGAGACTTTGTGTTATACAATTGTTATACTAAATTAACAACGAACAAATAAACTTTCATATCCCAACTAACTATCCTAACCCCCAAAATAAAAACAAACTATGCATTTCACATTTGTATATGAGATCTATCACTTTGACTTTTCAGCTTTAGGTGTAAAATTTCCTAACAAGCCACCCCCGACATTGTCACCCGCTTCGCTATGTTGATAATGACGATGAGACCATGGGATCGTGCTAACAGTTGGAAAGCAACATTTGCATTCATCAAGACAAGGTCGCTCCGGTAAAGTTTCACTCTTTTTGCGAGTCTTGTTTCCACCATGCTGGTGCGACGTTGCCTCCCAAAGGGGACCCCAACATTCAACCTTGTTGTACTCAGGGATGTCCGAATGGAAATAAACCCACACAAGAGATTCTTGTAACTCAGGGTAACTTGTTAGCAAGTTCTCATCTCCATGAGCGAAAGCTTTCAAAACCTATAAATCAATAGGTCAATATGGTCAATACATATAGAATATGAATCTTGTTAAGGCCATTACAATATCATAACCATTAGAATTTTATGAAAAAAGATAGTGCAAAACTTACCACCGGTAATTCTTTGCAAAAGATGTAGTACCGAAGCTTCGCGATGAGATTCAAGAGGAAGTGGCCACCGCTAATATGACAATGAACGTGAAGTGACATTTTACCTTTCACTTTCTTCCACTCAGCCACGACTTCGTCCCGGAACAACCTATTTGCCCAACCTTGCAACTATTGAACCCACAAAACAAACCCAAAAGCTCCCATAAGTCTCCTTAACCGCTGAACACGAAACCCTATACCACTTGAAAACGATGGAGAGTCAATGATTACCTGACAATTGTTGATGGATTGAGATATAGCTAAAGTTAATTTAGCGGTTATGTCACTGTGAGTTAGAGTGTAAGTTCTTGGAAGCTTTGCTGGATGCTTCTTCTCATCAACTCCTAAAAATAATACTTTTAATTTGGAGGCTTCAAAAATCGCCGGTCCAAACAATCTTGCAACCTTATCCATTCAAAACAAGAAAAAAAAAAAAAATCAAATCTTTGGTAAGATTAAAACAAGGCCTAACGGTAAGAAACAAACCCTAGAAAGCAGAGTATACAAACTAACCAACAAAAAAAAATATACATAATTCTAAAAAATATCCAGAATTAGTAATAGATTCTCATAGAAACGTATCTAAATCAAACAAATAATGAACTTATCAACATAAACAAGAACTTTGAAAACAGAGTGTAGATAAGACAAAAAGATTTGAGATACTTACAGGAACAATAGATCGGTTCTTCATCTTGGAACTTCTTGTGGTGAAAGAGAGTGAGCTATTGCTCTGTCTCTGTGGAAACACTGGTTTCATCTTCGATGGTAGTAACAGATTTGTCGCCAAACTACACATCTCTGCTTGTTTTCAAGAAGATTGAAGAATCTGATAATTATAAATACAGAGACCAACTCTATTAATCAAAGATCTCACGCTGTTCTTGCGTGTCCGTAATCAAAAACGTTAACTTTGAAACCACTAAGATGAAAAATCAAGCTTTCGCTTTCGGTTTTAGCTTTCCTCCGGCAATTTAGGTTTTTGTTGCGTGTTGGGTTAGATAACTATAGATACGAGTCTAGTAGAACGTTGCTTCTGTTTCTAGACTTCTTCTTATAGTCCAAAGATGTATGTGAACAGGTGAGACTGGGAGTGACACGTGGCGTCCAGTTGCATGAGGTTGCATGTGTCGGTAGTGTATAGCATAAACGTGGCTTTAATGTGTTATGTGTTTTCTCCGGTTCGGTTTGTTTAGATAACTCCCACCGTTTAACGATTATGAACAAGGAGATAAAAGAGCAACATTATAGATATGATGTTAATTTTTGATCTTAATATTAATTTATTATTAATTTTGAAAAAGTAAAGCTTAAAAGTTATAATTTTATTTTTGGTTTTGAGATGTGATTATTAGTAATATCTTAAGTTGGGTATTTTAGAAAAAAAATAATTTTTAAAAATTAAATAAATTTATAATTTGTAATTTTAGGAAATTTAATAATTATTGCAAATTTAGAATTTGAAAACATACATAAGACATATATTTATTATAATAAAGAAATAAATAAAGAATTTTTTTTTCATTATATATTTATTATAGTGAGAAAGAGAAAGAAATAAAAAAAATTGGTTTAAAAAAAAAAAATTGGCATATCCAATTAAATTGCGCCACGTGGCACTTCTTAGTCCAAAAGTTGGATCTTGTGCAAGATCCTCTCTTCCTATTATTTTTATATTTGTCATTTAATTAAATCATAAAATATACTTAAGATCTACTAAGATCTTCCCTATAATGTTGGTCGATGTTCGGTTCTTACTAAACTGTCACTTTTCGCCGGCGTTACTTAAATTGTTATCTGTCCGATCCGGTTTACACAGATCAGTTGGAGGGTATAGTTCGGTTAAAACTTTGTTGACCGAAGTAAAATTATATGTTAGTTGATATTTGTATCATTGTATGAATCGGTTAATGTGACATATTTTATTATATAAAATTTAGTTTTCAAAATTGCGAACTCACATTATCGCGATATGTATTAATTAAAGAGTAATATATAGTTATATGTTATATGCAATTTTGTTAATATTTAAATAAATAAAAAGTTCTTAACTCTGTTAAAATATAATATAAACTAAATATTACTAAAATAATATTTATATATTCAAAAATATTGTTAATATAGTTATATAATAAGAAAAGCTATATGAACAGTGTAGCAACTTTTTTGTACTGTAAAGTGTTCAAAGATTTTTTTTTTCATCTTTAAAATACATGAGCTCTATAATAGAAGTAAGTTTTACTCCAATATACTTATGTATAATAAAGAATTCTGTTTTTTTCTTCTATATATAGAAAAACTCTATCTTTCCTCATTGTATAGAAAATAATATAGCAATCTCTATTTTACAAGTGAGAAATAGTGGTAGGATGAAGCAAATTTGCCTCTATAATAGATTATAGAAGCAAATATAAAGATAGATTGGAGATGCTTTTATTTTATCCTCTATTTTTAAGCCCTGTTCAATTCATCATCTATTAATTACAATTTTTCTGATTTCAACTAATTTATAAAAGCATTTGAACAAAATTCAATTTTTTTTTAGTTTTTATTTGAAGTCATAAAATCGTATTTAATGTTCTACGATTTTTGTTTTGGTTCAACACATGCCAAAATTTTATGTTTTGTTGATCATAAAATGTAATACTATGAGAAAAGGCATGTGGATAAGAAAATATGTATTTACAGATTTACTATTTATTATATTCATATATTCAATATAGTTAAGATTATTTATCCTATAAATTATTCAACACCAAGTCATTAACACTACACGTAAATACATATATCTATATAACTCTATATGACTTACTCTATGTATTAGTAAATCTGTGAGTTTAACTGCAAGTAATAAAACTAAATCATATATACCGTCCAATAGACTTTGTCATCATTTAATTTTCTTGTTTGGAAATCAATGGAATGGACGACAAAAAAATATATATATACCGTCCAATAGTCAAAAAGTCGTGACTGGTTGTCGGAATGTCCGACAACCAACTAAATTCGTTTATGCATCCACGTTAGTATATTTATTTATTAAAATGGGGTTTAGAAAAGAATTATATATTATTATATTAGGTAATGTCCCGCGCATATGCGCGGGTTGTTGTATATTTATTTAATTATTTTAATTTATTTATTAATTATAAAAATAGATTAAATAAATTTTAATGCATATGACATTTTTACATGTTATTTATTACATGTTACAATAGAAGCATACATCCATATCTTTTGAATTTATTCGTTGAATAATTGTTCAATTAATCAATTTTGATAGTAATTTTCTTTAGTACTTTTAAGTATTTTTGATAAAACAATAATATTGTTAATGATAAAAATAGGAATGATATTGGGAGAATTTAAAAATACCACTTTTTAAATTTACCCCCTTTTCAACCTTTATAAAAACAACCACTAAAAATGTTGAAATTTATCCAAATATGTGTGTAAACTTATAAATATACACAAAATTACCTTTATTTGTGTATAAAATTTTATTTATTTCAATGTCTTACAAATTGGTTTGAATATAACAAAAAATATTTTGTTAAAATAATTACATACTTTGAAAATAAAATGAATATACATGAATATGTGAGAAAGTAAAAAACATATAAAGTAAAACAATGAAAATGGTTTATTTAGCTTGATTTTCTTATGATGCGATGGTCAGAAAATCAATATTTTTTAATCCCATCGATAAAGTAATTTTCTTATAGCCATAAAATATTATTATACATATGTATTATACATTTAATAGTATAAAAAATGAAAAATGAAGAAGTACATAAAATAAAGAAGAAATATAATTGAAAAGAAAAGTTTTAACCAAATATATAATCAAGCTCTTCCAATGATATCTTAATTGAGCTTTCAATTCATGCAAGCAAGAACATTAAAAATTAAACAAAGAAAATATTGAGAATATCAGATATGGTGGAGGAGGATGTAAAAATGAGTATTTATAGGATAAAATATGATGTAAGTTACAATTCTAAAATAATTAAATCAGAGGAGTTATAATTATATTTTATAGTGTGTTAATTGAAGTTAAATGGAGGAAACAAATAGTCAATTGAAAGGTTATATAATTTAAGTTACAATTTAATAGTAAAGTGTGGATTTCAAGTATGAATTAAAGTATATGACTAAATGTGTTAGATATTTGGTTTAATTAAAAATAAATATTATAAGTAAAAAATAAATGCTAAATGGACCAATAAGGAGAGAGTGAAACCTTAAAAATTCCCAAGAAATAATTTTATTTTTAATCTCTTTTTATATTCCTCTTAATTTAAGTTATATTTCTAGGTTTAATTATATTTTTCATCCTTGTAGTATATATAATAGATAGAAAATGGAATATCAAATTGTTTTTTAGATATGAAATCAAGTATAAAATTCAAAGTTAAAACAAATTATAATGTTCTTTGTATTATTACATGTTGAATCACAAACTAAATATAAGGATCATTATTCTTAAAAGAATGTCTTACAAATTGGTTTGATAATTATATAACAAAAAGTTTATTTTGTTAAAAAATTACATACTTTTGAAAATAAATTAAATATACATGAATATGTGAGAAAGAATCAAACATCTAAAGTAAAAGAATGAAGATGGTTTCTTTAGCTTGATTTTCTTATAACCATAAAATATTATTATACATATGTATTACATTTAAAAATATAAAAAACAATGAAGACATAAAGAAATACATAAAAACAAAAAATAAATAAAATTGAAAACAAAAGTTTAAACTAAATAATTAATCAAACTCTTACAATGATATTTTAAATGAGTTTTGATCTCATGCAAAAACTTTAAAAAAAACAAAGAGAATAATGAAGATATGAGATATGGTAGAGAATAGCTATTTATATGATAAGAAGTGATGTAAGTTACATTTTTAAAATAATTAAATTAGAGGAGTTATAATTATAATTTGTAGTGTGTTTAATTGGAATTCAATAAAGAAAACCAATAGTCTTTGGAAATTTATATAATTTTCAGTTTCATTTTAGTACTAAACGTGTGAATTTAAAGTATGAATTAATGTATATGATTAAATGTGTTTTTTGGTTAAAAATAAATACAAAATGGAACAATAAAGAGAGTGGAACCTTTTGCCATTTGATTATAACTTATAGTGTAATTAAATTTATGATTATCATAAACATTTATTTATTTATTTATTTTGTTGAATGATATATGATTAAGTCCTTTCATTTTCTTTGCCATTTGATTATAACTTATAGTGTAATTAAATTTTGTATTGAATGATTGTCATAAACATTTTTTTTTTTTGAATTAAAGCCTTAACTATTTTTCCACCAATAAGTAGAGAGTGGAACCTTACTTTTATATATATGATTCTAATATCAAACTAACAACGAAAGAGAACAATAGTAGAATCACACCATAAGTTGGTCTTCATGCTTTTTTTTTTTTTTTTTGTCTTCATGCTTTACACTTTGATCCTCTTTATATGTTATTTAATATATAATTTTCGATTATATTTTTGTCACTGCCTAATGTTAACAACTTTAGAAAAGAAGAAGAAAATAAAATGAAAAAATTAAGCAAATGATAAGAAAAAAATAAGTAAAACATATGAAAAAAAGCAAAACATAAATTCATTTTTATATAATAAGTTCAGTTTTCTTTTTGTGAACAACACGTTCAGTTTTTGAAGTTAAATTTTTAAATTACCCTATATTGTAAACTTAAAACTTTAACGAAGTTTAACATATTAAAATTGATATATCTAAAATAAATAAATAAACTAAAATTATGAATATTTAAACATATTAAAAATTTAAAATAACATATATGTGTCATATTGCATGACGGGTTGTATGAACGAGTTTGAATCGCTAAAACTAAAAATAGCACTAATGTGTACTTAAACACGGTTAAATCTTTAATTTACTATTTTTAACCATACCAATATAAGATATATCGAATAAATTAATTTAATTAAGATTGGTATAATAAACATTAAATAAACTTCTATAAAAATTTCAAAATAAATATATTACTTACTATTGAAAAGAGTTCATCGAGGCTCCACAAACTATCCACAATAGCTTTTAAAAAATCTCATATAAATACCCCACGTCGTCAGCATGCTTAAAAATTTACTTCAAAGATTTAACAAAACAACTCATTCTCAAATAATTTAGATGTGAGAGGCTGAGAGCTACTCTACAAAATAAGCATTTTGTGTGATTTAATGAAATTTAGATTTGGAGAGATTTGAGTAAAATTTAATGGTATTCTATATGATTTTAAAGGTGTTTCTATACTTACAAAAACGAACTCCTAGTGATTTGGTGAGATTGATAGTTAAATTCTAGATGATTTTGGAGTGTTGTGTCATGTGTGTGGTAATTTAATATTTATCTCAAACCACCAAAGCTCAAGTCTCAAAACTTCCGTCATGAATCGAAATTTGTATATGTGTCATGATGTAACTATGGAGCTTTTGCCATTTCTTTCCTCTATAACTCGATTGTGAAAGAGATTTGCAGGGATCTGAGAAAAAAATTATTATTTAGAATTCTCAAATTCCCCAAGATTACAAACTATTTTGGTTTTAGACAACGTAAAAAACTAATGATTATTGAAAATTATGGTTTTAGACAACGTAAAAAACTTGAAAACAAAGAGAAAATTTGCCAAATTCCCCAAGAGAAGCAATTGAAGCTTGGAGAGGAGAAGAAAGAAGATATAGGGAGATGTTCCTAATTTTTTTTATACAAACGTTATTATTATTATTATTTTATGTCAAATCTCTTGAAATCACACCTCTAGAGGTGAGATTTTGTTTGCCTTTATTTTCAAGTAAAACTATATCCAAAATCTCCTAAAATCTTCTTGAATTCCTTTTTTTAAAAAATTGTTAATTTTTGAATAACAGTAGATTTGATATGAGATTTACAAATCATTAATTGAATAACAAGAGGTTTTAAATGATTTTGAATGATTTTATGTAAATATCATTTTCAATAACATAGGATTTTGAAAGATATTTAAAAATCATTAGTTCAATAACAGGTGATTTATAAAAAATCTCAAACTCTTCTAAAATGCTTAGTTCAATACACCCCCCTTAGTCTCCTCCCTTGCAAAATCATCGTTTTGAATAAAAAATTTAATTATTCAAAACTACGTTTTAATCTTAAGGTATTTTTCCTTATGAAACATATGAGTTATTCATGTAGAGATAGTACTTACTATGGTTTAATGTCTTCTGTAATATTAGTGATACATGTACTCTAACGACTGGAATTGGTCATAATCATGAAATAAATCTGACGGTGATGTGTGTAAGTTTGTGTGTAACTTGCTAGAGCTTAAGTTACGAGAAAGAATATGCATAGAAAGTTTATTTGCCAATGTGTATAATACAGAGATTTAGAAGAAAAATTCTTAAGTGTGATCATATCCTTTCTAATATTTAACATATTCTAATTAATTATATAGATGTATAAATTACATTTAACCATGTATTAGATACTCTTCCAAAATCATATCACATAAACTGAAAATCTAAAATCAAAATAACGAATATACATACAATAAGCCACACGTAGCGTGGCCAAGGCCCTAGTACAAATTTTAAAATTGTTAAGATCTAGTAATTTAAGTAATTTCAAAGATAAATTCTGCTGAAACATTTCTAATAATTATGGATTAATTGAAGATAATTTTTGAAAAATACATTTTTTTGGTGTATCCCTTTTCATAAATGTCATTTTTATCTATCTATTTTCAAAAATACTTCTGTTTAAATATAAAAAAAAATTATAAAATTTTATAAAGTTTATAGGGTACTTCTTGATAATAACGAGATTCCTTTTTTTGTCATCAATTTAAAGAAATTAGCTCAATATAGCCAATTTGGAGGACTACTTGGAGATTCGATCCAAATATTTATAAGGCTTAAAAAGGTTTTTAATCAGTTTACAAGGTTCTAAAATTTTATACAATATATATATATATATCTATATATGCATATATATTATATAATTTTACACACATATAAAAGTAATTTTATGTATATTTTTAGAGAATTTTTGAGAAATACCGCTTTTGGTGTACTCCTTTTTTATAATACTTCTTTTATCTATACATTATCAAAAATACCCCTATTTAAATATAAAAAATTATAAAGTTTTATATATTTTATAAGGTACTACTATATAATAACTACTACTGGGAGATTCGATACAAATATTTTAAATAATTTTAAGTCGTTTTTATAAGTTTTATAAGGTTTTTTAAAAAGTTTTTAAAAGGCGTATTTTTGAATTTCCCCCGTATTTTTATAAGTTTACGGACATATTTGTTTAAATTTTATAAATTTAGTGGCTTTTTAAAATAAATTTGGAAAAAAGATTATTGAAAAAGGATATTTTTAATATTTTCCCTTGATTGAAACTACGATGATTGTAAATTAAGATGCTTAAAGAAAAGTTTTAGGAAATCGACGTAATCCTCCACAGACTAAATTGATTTATTGTACTACAGTAAAACCTCTATAAATTAATAATGTTGGGACCATGAAAAACTATTAATTTATAGAGGTTTTAATTTATCGATAAATTATTAATTTATAGAGAAATTTTCGGAATTTGGAAAGTTTTTTAAAAAATATGTAAAAATAAACTTTAACAAAAACTAATGTGTCTATATATACATATAATTTGAAAATTTTACCTAATTATTAATTTATAATATTGATGGGACCATATATTTACAAAGGATTTTCAAAAAATTATTATCTTATTATTTTATCGAAATGTGTTCAAAATTACACTAGTCCCAACTTGGGACCGGAGAAATTTATTAATTTATAGAAAGTATTAATTTATCGAGTATTAATTTATAGAGGTTATACTGTATATATAAATTTTTGAAAACTTACTTATAACTACATCAATTTAACTTAAATCTTTTTTTTTCATATATAGTTAAGAGGTGAACAAGGAAGTTCAGTGAACCCAAACTTTGCAGTAAAATCTCTCTTGTAAAAATGACTTATCATCTACATGATATTTCCTTTTCTTGTATTTTTTTTTTTATTATCCCATTTAGTTTATTTCCCTGAAAATTTTGGAAGTTTGCTCTTGAGTCTTGACTTACGCGTTTAGTGATGAGTGGACTCCGTGGCTCAACAAAGAAGATTTCACTATGTAAATTGCTTACGCACTAGTCACTACGGATACAAACATGGAGACTTGCAAGAAGAATGTGTTACTCAAATATTTGGGAGTTTTGATCATGTTCTTGTTTTTTCAAGTCTCTTCTGCAACTGACACCATTTCAACCAATCAACCTCTTTTAGGACTTCAGACGACACTTATATCCAGCGGTGAAATCTTCGAACTCGGTCTCTTCGAACGAACTACAGGTATTGATAGATTCTGGTACATAGGCATGTGGTACAAGCGAGTCCCTCTCCCTCTACGGACTATTGTTTGGGTTGCAAATCGAGAGTCTCCTACTTTAGGGAATATTTATAATCTCTGATGGTAACTTAATTCTCTATGATAATAGCACCGGTCAAACAATTTGGTCGACCGGTGTTATTGCTAGTAGAAGCAAGGATGTTGAAGCTGTTCTGCATGATAATGGTAATCTAGTTCTGAGAGATGGGTCTAACTCTTCGGCACCTGTGTTGTGGCAGAGCTTTGATCATCCCTCGGATACTTGGTTTCCAGGTGCTAAACTCAACACTGGAAGCCAACTTCTCACTTCTTGGAAAGGCTTGAATGATCCATCACCGGGTCGATACTCTCTCCAGCTTGACCCTAGAACGCACTCCCTCATCACGGTTTGGAATGGATCTAAGTCATATTCTTCAAGTGGAGCATGGGATGCATTGAGTTTCAAATTGACTCCGGATAAGTCTTACATCACCTATGCAAGACTAGGTCCTCCGGACGACAACACTTATCGTTTGGTCATAGATGTTTCGGGGATGTTCATGCTGCAATATTGGGATGACCTGATTCAGTCGTGGGTTTTGACATGGTCTCAACCTAATGATAGATGTGCGGTTTATAGTTTGTGTGGATCGTTTGGGATCTGCAATGATTCTGAAGAGCTTCCCCCTTGTAGATGTGTTCCTGGTTTCAGACCAGCATTTTCCAACGGCTCGAATGATTTCTCTGATGGTTGTGAAAGGGAAACCAAAATTCAATGTGGCGATGGGAATGACGAGTTTCTTCGTATAGAAAACATGAAACTAGCCACTGATCCAACAGCAACATTGGTAATGTCACCAAGTCTTAACACCACATGTGCTTCAGCTTGCCGAGTTGATTGTTCTTGCGAGGCCTACGCATATGACGGCAACAAGTGTTTGATGTGGACAAGATATGCCTTCAATCTACAACAATACCATGAAAATAAGGGACACACATTTTTTCTTAGACTTGCAGCTTCAAACAACGCAAATGCGACTTCAAACCAGGGTATGCAATTTCAATAACAAATGAGATACATGCGTTGATTTTTAAGCTTTATTTTTCTTACTCTGAAAAAACAGAACATTCTAAAGGCAGAAGCATTGTGTTACCCGTTGTACTATCATCATTAGCAGCAGCTGCTGCTGTGTTTTCCGTATGTTTCTATTGTTGCGTTTCTTCAAGAAGAAGAAGAAAAAGAACACAAAGAGGTCAGATTGGTCTTGGCTTTTTGCATAAACTTTTCACTTTACAAGATTTGTTCGCAAGTTTCTGAAACACGAGTTTTCGCAGACGAAAAACAGAGTAAAGAGCTATTAAAAGGCGGCATAGTTGATGATGATGGAGAACATATAAGTTATCTAAATTTACATGACATAATGGTTGCAACAAATGCTTTCTCTGAGGAAAATAAGCTGGGAGAAGGCGGTTTTGGTCCAGTCTACAAGGTGATAAGTAGCAAGTCTATGATTGGTATTGAGCTTGAATATGGTTCAAGTAAAGTTTGAAATCAAGTATTACTCAACATGAACTTGTATATTAGATAAGGTGGTTAAGTGGTTTGTATAAACTTATAGTCCAAGTAGTTACTACAGTTTCACATGGTGCACACATGTACTCACATGGCTAGTTTATATTTCAGCGTGGTTACAATCATACAATAGATAAATTGACTGCTTTTGACTGTCAGGGAAAGCTAAGAAATGGGATGGATGTGGCGATAAAAAGGCTTTCAAAAAAATCAAGTCAAGGTATGAAAGAATTCAAGAATGAAGTAGTTTTGATCATAAAACTTCAACACAAGAACTTGGTGAGGCTGTTAGGATATTGTGTTGAAAGCGAAGAGAAGCTCCTGGTTTACGAGTACATGTCGAACAAGAGCCTTGATGTTTTACTCTTTGGTGAGTTGTGAATATATTTATCAAAACCTACTAAATTTTGAAATTGAAACCTTAAGTATTACTTTAAAATTCTTTTGATATGTGACTTCTCAACGCTTTGTTTTGGGGTATATATATATAGACTCTTTAAAGTCTAGGGAATTGGATTGGGATATGCGTATGAAAATAGTAAATGGGACAACAAGAGGACTTCAATATCTGCATGAGGACTCACGTCTTAGGATCATTCACCGAGATCTTAAGGCAAGCAATATTCTTCTCGACGATGATATGAATCCTAAGATCTCAGATTTTGGAACCGCCAGGATCTTTGGTGTCAAGCAAATCGATGATAGCACCCAAAGAATCGTCGGAACATTGTAAGTGTACATCTCCTATGAGTTCAATTGTTTCAAATGCTAAAATTTTGTGTTTATATATGTGTTCATGTTTATGAGTATTTTCATTATATTTTAGAAACATTATTTAAGAATTGTAAACACAAACATAAAAATGAAAATGGTATTTTTTTTTTTTTTTTTTCATTCCGTTTGTCTTTTCTTACAAATTGTGATTGATATTTGGAAGAAAACAAAAACTAAACATTAGGTTAATTGTAGCGGCTATATGTCACCGGAATATGCATTAGGCGGAGTGATTTCAGAGAAGTCTGATATATATAGCTTTGGAGTGTTGTTATTGGAGATCGTATCAGGGAAAAAGGCTACAAGGTTTGTTCATAACGACCAAAAACTCAGCCTTATTGCTTATGTAAGTGTTTCTATAGTTCAATAGCATCTATTTATATTAAAAAAGAAGCAAGTTATAGCTTAGATCAAACCAAAAATTTGTTAATAATCTTCTTTAGGCATGGGAATCTTGGTGCGAAGCAAAAGGTGTAAGCATTATAGATGAAGCATTGTGTGGTTCGTATGATTTAAAAGAAGTGATGAGGTGCGTTCACATCGCACTTCTTTGTGTTCAAGATCATCCTAAAGACAGGCCCACGATTTCACAAATTGTTTATATGTTGAGCAACGATAACAATCTCCCTATTCCGAAACAACCAAGTTACTCAAACGTTTTGGCTGGTGATCAACAGTTAGTAGCGTCGTCTGGCTACTTGTTCTCCATAAACGAAGTAACACAAACAGAAATGGAACCACGATGAACAATAACAATACTTGGTTAGTAAATGTTCATATCCCTTATATTATAACATGTATTGTCGTATATGGGTTTACTGAATTTCGGTTTTTTGTTAAACATTAATGTTCAGATTTGTAGATTCTACTATATTTCAGATTTCAATTTTGTTCAAGCTATAGAAATAATGTAAACTCTTATCATTCTTGCTTTTTTTGGAAGCTAGTTTGCTCTTAAAGCATATCTCTAAACTCATCTCTATTTTTAGAGCAAAAATCTATTTCAACACACTTATTTACTCTTGTAAATAGACGAACACTATTTTTTTGATAATAGAGATGAAGTTTTTTAATTGCAAAGTAATCATTTAACTTTTTTTTTCTTTTAATTAATGATTAAAAATAATAATTTGTAATAATTAAAAATATAATTTTTTCTAGAATTATCAATAATATTTTGTATTTTTTGATATTATATATTTTAGAACCGAAATAATCAAATTTTATATGATACAATACAGTTTTAATAATAATATTTATTTTTCTTTTAATAATATCAAAAAAATTATGGAAGGTCTGCAAAAAGTAAAACCTCTTTTTCCAACGTTTGTAAAAGTAAAATGTATTAAATTAACTTGATATTATTATTAATACTATTAATACCAAAAATAATAGAATTCATTTTAGGATATTTGTTTTTAGAAGAAAAAGTAGAAGAGTATAGTGATAAGTGATTCCTTTGCGGTCAAGAAGTTGTACACTAGTGAGTTGACTCGAGGGTCAATAAGAAGACTCTGTCATTATGTAATTGCTACATAGATCTCTTATCTTCAAACGTAACTTCTGCTCTACGAACATGAAGATCTGCAACAAGAATGTTTTATTTACGTACTACGAAGTCTTGATGTTCTTGTCTTGTCAAGTTTCTTTTGCAACTGACACCATTTCTACCAATCAACCTCTTTTAGGATTTCAGACACTTATTTCCAGCGGTGATATTTTCGAACTCGGTCTCGTCAACAGAGTACCTTTATTTTCAGGTACCTCCGGATACTTTTACATAGGCATGTGGTACAAGCAAGTCTCTCCACAGACTATTGTTTGGGTCGCAAATCGAGATTCCATAGTTCCAACTTCTAACTGCTTCTTGAAGATCTTTGATGGAAACTTAATTCTCTATGATAATAGCACCGGTCAAACAGTTTGGTCGACAGGTGTTAATTCTAGTAGAAGCAAGGATGTCCAAGCTGTTCTGCATGATAATGGTAATCTCGTATTGAGAGATGGGTCTAACTCTTCTGCACCTGTGTTGTGGCAGAGTTTTGATCATCCATCTGATACTTGGCTTCCAGGTGCTAAACTCAAGTTTGGACGTCGTCTTCTCTCTTCTTGGGAGAGCTCTATGGATCCATCACCTGGTCAGTACTCTCTCGAACTTGACCCTAAAACCCACTCGCTCATCACGGTTTGGGATGGATTATCATATTCGTCGAGTGGACCATGGGATGATAGACTTAAAA
The DNA here is from genome assembly GCF_000375325.1 of Capsella rubella. Lineage (NCBI taxonomy): Eukaryota > Viridiplantae > Streptophyta > Magnoliopsida > Brassicales > Brassicaceae > Capsella > Capsella rubella. Next base: position 14,001,753 of record NW_006238918.1, on the reverse strand, counting down.
CTTATGATGACTTGAGTTTCAAGTTGAATTTGGATGAGTCTTACATTACCTATTCAGTAACAGATTCACCCAATATTACATACCGTTTGGTCATGGATGTTTCGGGGTTGTTTATGCTGAAAGCTTGGGGTGTTGAATCCAAGTCATGGGCAATGATATGGTCTCAACCTGATAATAGATGTGAGGTTTACAATTATTGTGGATCATTTGCGATTTGCGATGACAACAAAGAGCAACCACCATGTAGATGTGTTCCTGGTTTCCAACAAGTATTGGCAGAGGATCCGAATGATTTCTCTGCTGATTGTGAAAGGGTAACCAAACTTCAATGTGGCAAGAGGAATGACGAGTTTCTTCCTATTGAAAACATGAAATTAGCCACTGATCCTATAACAATGGAGTTTACAGAAAGTCTTGGTGTAAAGTGTGGCTACGTTTGCCGAGCTGATTGTTCTTGCGAGGCCTACGCATATGATGACAATACGTGTTTTTTGTGGACAACTGAAACAGATGCCTTCAATCTACAACAGAACCATGCAAATAAGGGACACACTTTCTTTCTTAGACTTGCAGCTTCAAGCAACTCAACTGCGACTTCAAACCAGGGTATGCAATTTCAATAACAAATGAGATACATGCGTTGATTTTTAAGCGTTCATATTTCTTCTCTTGAAAAACAGAACATTCTAAAGGCAGAAGCATTGTGTTACCTGTTGTATTACCATCATTAGCAGCAACTGCTGCGGTATTTTTGGTATGTTTGTATTGTTGCATTTATTCAAGAAGGAGAAGAAAAAGAACACAAAGAGGTTAGATTGGTCTTGGCTTTTTCGCATACTTTACAAAATTTGTTCACAAGTTTCTAACATAAGTTTTTGGCAGATGAAAAACAGAGCAGAGAGCTATTAGAAGGGGGCATAATTGATGATGATGGAGAACATATAAATAACCTAAATTTACATGATATAATGGCTGCAACGAATGCTTTTTCTGAGGAAAACAAGTTAGGAGAAGGTGGTTTTGGTCCTGTCTACAAGGTAATGATAACAATATTATTAGTACTCATGAGCTTGTATATTAGATAATGTGGTTGAGCTGAAGTTCTTGATGGATAAAGAAATTGAATTAGTATGATTACAATCTTACAATAAAGAAACTGATTGATAAGCAATCTTGATTGTTAGGGAAAACTACCAAATGGGATGGATGTGGCCATCAAAAGGCTTTCAAAGAAATCAAGTCAAGGTCTAACTGAGTTCAAGAATGAAGTTGTTTTGATAATAAAGCTTCAACACAAGAACTTGGTGAGACTATTAGGGTATTGTGTTGAGGGAGACGAGAAACTCCTAATTTACGAGTATATGTCGAATAAGAGCCTCGATGTATTACTCTTTGGTGAGTGTTGAGATCCAGTATCATCAATTCAAAACTAAAAAAAATTGTAAATTTTGAAACAATAAGTATTAGTATATCTTCTTATATGTCTTCTCAACGTTTCTTTCATTTCCATTTTGGGCACATAGACTCTCTCAAGTCTAAGGAACTGGATTGGGAGACGCGTGTGAAGATAGTAAATGGTGCGACAAGAGGACTTCAATATCTGCATGAGGACTCACGTCTTAGGATCATTCACCGAGATCTTAAGGCAAGCAATATTCTTCTAGACGATGAGATGAATCCTAAGATCTCGGATTTTGGAACTGCAAGGATTTTTGGTTGCAAGCAAATTGATGACAGCACCCAAAGAATCATTGGGACATTGTAAGTGTATGTTTCTCAGTATGTGTTCAATTGCTTTAAACGCTAAAATCTTGGGTTTAAGTTTATGTTTCTCAGTATTTTCACACTGATATATTATTGGCTTTTCAAACATTGTTTTACATATTGTGACACAAACATAAAATGTTTTTTAATTTCATTCCGTGCAGTGTCTTTGCAATTTATTTATGAATGATGTCTGAAAAACCTAAAACATTGTGTTAAATATAAGTACACTATTTTACATCAATGCAAAGACAATAAAATAATAACCTAAGGATTAACTTTCAACATTGGTTTATTTCAGCGGCTATATGTCACCGGAATATGCATTAGGTGGAGTGATTTCAGAGAAGTCTGATATATATAGCTTCGGAGTGTTGTTATTGGAGATCATAACAGGTAAAAAGGCGACAAGGTTTGTTCATAACAACCAAAAACACAGTCTTATTGCTTATGTGAGTGTTTCTATAGTTCAATATCAATCATCTACCATACACATAAAGAGAAACTTATACCTTATATCAAGACCAAAATAAATGTTTTTGATCATCATCTTCAGGCATGGGACTCTTGGTGTGAAACAAAGGGTGTAAGCATTGTAGATGAAGCACTGTGTGGTTCATATGATTTAGAAGAAGTGATGCGGTGCATTCACATCGCACTTCTTTGTGTTCAAGATCATCCTAAAGATAGACCAACAATATCGCAAATCGTTTATATGTTGAGCAACGATAACAATCTCCCAATTCCGAAACAACCAACTTTCTCAAATGTGTTGAACGGTGATGATCAACAGGTAGAGTTCTCGATAAACGAAGTAACACAAACAGAACTTGAAGCACGATGAAACAAAACAATACTTGGTTGGTAAAAATATTCCTATTGCTTAATTATAAGAGCATCATCAATGCAAGACTATTAAAATTGATCTTATTATTTGTTTAATAATTTAATTGAAAACTGAGCCTCTTCTACTTATATTTTGTTCTTATATAATATAACATATCTTAGGTTTTAAGTGTATTTTGATTTTTATTTAATGCTAAATTAACATAAGAATGCTCTAAGAGCTCTGCATTGAGGATGGTCTAAGTTATTCTATTTTTTGTATTGTGTAAGATTCCATATTTGTCATTACAAAACATTGAAATAAAAATATATGTTGGATCCTCGTTTGTGGTAAGTGGGTTTAATTAGTTAAACTGGAGTGTTCTTTAAAAATTTTTTTTTTTTTTTTTTAAGATTTGAGATCTGTCATTAGTAAACAATAGAAGAAAATAGTTTTTTGGATTATGGCATCAATTCAAGAAAACAACAGGAAATTACGTGATCATTTCTCAGTTATTCACATTATAAACTCTCACTAGTCTTATAAATAGAGCACTCAAGCAGAGCTAATCTTATACGATCATGCTCAATCTCGTTAACGTGAAGATATGGGTGACATGAGAGAGCTATGACCAGGAGATAAAGACAGTGACCAAGACCGATATGTTTCTTCCTCTGCAAGAAACCGATTACCAATGAATGGTTCAGGCAAAGGAGAAGAGAAACAACTAAACCAATGAAGAACCTTATCAATACTCGGCCTTGTCTCTGCATCCTCATCGATACATAACAAAGCAATGTGAATGTATCTCAAGATTTCGCTAATCGAGTCTTCTCTTTCTTCTTCTCTCATCACTTCATGGATCACATCGATGGCTTCTCCTCTGTTCCAGCATCTCATAACCTATATAAGAAGAGAATAACTACGTTTAAAGAACCACTTAACCATTATAAACACTTTTACTTAAATATAAACTCACATATTCGATTAGAGTGTCTCCATCCACACTCCAAACCTCCCTTCTGCTAATGATCGTCAAGATTGTAACTCCAAAGGCATAAACATCAGATTTGACAGAAACACGTCCGCTTCGCATGTACTCTGGATCTAGGTACCCTCTGTAGAATATTTCAAAACGTTTTATGAATCAGTCTCGAAACATCTTCAAAACATTGCCCCTTAAATCACAAAACTTCACTTACACGGTACCAACAATTTCAGTTGATTCAGCTTCGTTTTGACCTTGTTGCATCATCCTTGCCAATCCAAATCCCACGATCTTCGGTTTTAGATCTGAATCCAATAGAATTTTACTAGGTTTAATGTCGCGGTGAACAACCCATGACCCGGATTCTTCGTGAAGATAACGTAAACCACAAGCTATGCCATCAACAATGTTTCGACACATCTCCCAACTTAGCTGAGAAGCTCTATGTGGATCTGTAACATATAAACCACAATGACTAATGATGAGAATTAGAAACTAGACGTGATTGGATTTGGAAAGAATACTCTGTTTTAGACTGTTTAACCTAGTATAAAACGATCAAGGCTTGAGTTAGGCATGAACTCATAAACAAGGCAATGCTGGTCTCGTTTAGTGCAGAAACTAAGAAGATTGATAAGATTCTTGTGCCTAAGCTTTGACAAAATATCAAGTTGATTATGAAACTCTCTCTCAGCTCTGATTGAACTTGTAAAATATATCTTCACTGCTATGTCTTGTCCACTTTGAAGCCTACCCTGAAAAATAATTGAAAAGGAAGTTTTAATTACAATTTCACACCTATGATAAACGGATCCAAAATTCCTAATTAGTACTAAGAAAACGTACGTATAGGGGAATTAGTAAGAGATTAAAGAGACAACCTTGTAAACAGAACCAAATCCGCCACGACCAATCAGATTTGAGAACTTATTTGTTGCAGCTTTAATAGTGTCGAAATCGAATTCGTAAACTGCATAAGCTGCAAACCAAATTAAACATAAATTTTGTGGGTTTTGTATCAGATAAGAGAACTGAGAGGTAAAATTGTAGAAACGTACGTGAATGTGAATACTTACTGCTTATAGACTCAGTAGACTTCTTCTTTCTTCGCCGGAAAACGCGATTGAGAAGCAAAGCAACGGCCATAGCGAAGACGAAGAAGAAGACAGTCTCTCACAGTTTCCATCAAACCAAGTATATAATCCAAAGAAGAAAGAAGAACTTCTTAGACAAGTTATTTGTTCAACAGTTGGACTTAGTCCAATAAGTTGACCTTGACTTCTATTATTCAGACATTGACTTCTGTTACTCATTTTGGATATTTTAATATTCTTTTTCATTTGTTTTTTTTAATTGGAATAAATATAATATTTTAACAGTAATATTATAGTTTTCTTCTATACTATTGGTCTTTTTATGAAATTTTGTGGCTCGAAATAGTTCTTTTTTTCTTCTATTTCTTAACCCATTTATTATCCTTTTCGGTAGTTTCCTCTAACCTTCTCGTGAGCCACAGTGATTGGCTGACTAATTTGTTACACAAACCGGAATATGCATTAGGCGGAATAATTTCAGAGAAATCAGATATATATAGCTTTGGAGTATTGTTATTGGAGATCATATCAGGCAAAAAAGCAACAAGGTTTGTTCACAACGACCAAGAACACAGCCTTATTGCTTATGTAAGTGTTTATATCCCAAAATCATTTATCTATCATCAAAAAGAGGTAACTTAGATTTGATCAAACCCAAAAAAATATATGTTCTTGATTAACTTCAGGCATGGGAAACTTGGTGCGTAACACAAGGTTTAAGCATCATAGATGAAGCACTGTGTGGCTGCGTATTCCGAAAAAGAAGTGATGCGGTGTGTTCACATCGCACTTCTTTGTGTTCAAGATCATCCTAACGATAGACCAACGATTTCACAAATCATTTATATGTTGAGCAACGATAACATTCTCCCGATCCCGAAACAACCAACTTTCTCAAATGTGTTGAACGGTAATCAACAGTTAGCGTTGTCGGACTACGAGTTCTCCATAAACGAATTAACACAAACTGAACTGGAAGCACGATGAACATTAACAATACTTGGTTGGCAAAAATGTTTTTATCCTATGTATTATTTGATAAATGTACTTAGTAAAAATGCTTATGTGACTCTCACTCTCAGAGTATTCTTTAAAAGATGATATTATTTTGTAAGAGACAAGATCTCTCACCAGTAAACAATGTCATAGATAGTGCTCGATGTCCTATATGGGTTTTACTTGATATCGGTACAAACACAAGAAAACAAGATCAAATTAACAGAGCACTTAAGCAGAGCTACAATGTCCAAAATGTTTCTCCATCGGTCAAGGCAAGCGTTTAACAAAAGGTTTGATTCTTAACCAATCACTCTTGTGAATGATACAAAATTTTAACCTTAAGAACTTGTTTCAATTTTTAAGAGGCGTCGAGAACACATCAAGAGTCTTCTTGGCAAGTAACTTTAATGTGCACAATTCTCCTTATGCTCTGTTCCATTTTCTTCTGAAAGAACTGTCTTCCTTCCAAAAATCAAACATGATGTCCTTGTCTTTGTAAGAAAAGATACAAATCAAAGAAAATGTAATGTGTGAATGTCGACGTTGATACCATATTCATCATCGGGCTCTTCTTTGTAGAGAGAAAACAACTACAGCTAATAACTTGAAACTTGAAAGTTATATAACCTATAAGTAACTTGCAATCGTGTAGATCACATACAATATCTACTTGTCCAAGTAATACAATTCACAACAGTAACCAATAATATACAAACGATAATAGATAAAACCAAAAATATAGATTATTAATAAAATAAAAAAGAATAATATCTTCTCAAAATAAATCCATGAGCTGAGAATAACGACGAGACGACAATAATGAATAATCAATAGATTACGGAAAGAATCATTCATTAATATTTTAAAAAATACAGTTAATTTATATTTTACAAAGAATACAAATAAAACCAGACAAAAAGATAAACAATTATATAATAATGAATATAAATAAACAATTGTATGTCTCTACACGTTAATACATTGTTTTGTTCTTTTTTACAAAATGTCTTAATATAGAAACTATTATAATTTCAAAATGTACAAATATTGAGATAGATTATCCGAATTGATTGTTTTAAATCTCTAGTGGACTCCCTCAAAAATTGATAGGTTCGATTTATTTTCCTTTTAGTGGAAGTTGCGCTGGACTCTGTCTAGAGCTGTCAATTGGGCGGGCCGTCCGTGGGTTTGTCCAGTCCAAACGATTACGGACGGACCATGGACACGCCCAAACAAAACTTTGGCCAATTGGGCTAAAGGCTCATTTGTCCGCGGACATGTTGGACAAACCCAGATGGACAGTGGACAGCCCAGTTGTTTAAAAAATCTAGGGTTTAAAATTTTTGGGTAAAAACAAAAATCTTCTTCTTCGTCTCTTTAAAATAATAATATAGAAAATAATTTTTTTTCTATATTATTATAGAAAATTATAGTATAGTATAGAAAATTAAAAGTAATAATATAGAAAATAAAATTTTTTGGATAACTTAATATGTTAATCTTTAGATAATCATAATTAAAGTCTCAATAAAAAATAATAGTATAAAATATAGAATATAAAAATTCATCTTTCAATTCAGATGTTAAGAAGAAAAATAATAAGAATAAAAGTAGGATGTCCATGGGCATGTCCATCTGGACATGATCTTTATTGTACGTGAACACAGTTTAGACCCGTATCCATTTTGACCCGTGCAGAAAAAGCCCATAAATAAATCTGTACGTATGGACACGTCCAATGGGCGGTGGACGGACCGATTGACAGCTCTAACTCTGTCCAAGTGAGTTGACTCTTGGGGGTCAAGAAGTTTCGTCGTTATGTAACTGCCATATTATAACTTCATTTTTCATTATCTTCAAGCGAGAACTTACGGTCACACGACCATGGAGACTTGCAAGAAGACTGTATTACTCGTATACTACGGAGTCTTGATGTTCTTGTCATTTCAAGTTTCACATGTTTATTCTTCTACTAAAACCATCATCTCTACCAATCAACCTCTTCCAAGATTTGACACGCTTGTTTCCAGTGGTGATATTTTCGAACTTGGTATCTTCAACCCAACTCCAGGTATATATGGAAACTTCTACATAGGCATGTGGTACAGGCAATCCTCTCCACGGACGGTTGTTTGGGTCGCGAATCGAGAATCTCCTGCCAGAGGGATAGATTCTCATAACTGCTTTTTGAATATCTCAAATGGAAACTTAATTCTCCATAACAATATATACAATGGAGCAATTTGGTCAACCGGTGTTAACTCTAGTAAGGGCAAGGATGTTCAAGCTGTTTTGCTTGATAATGGTAATCTAGTCTTGAGAGATGTGTCTTCTTCCTCCGCAGCTGTGTTGTGGCAGAGCTTTGATCATCCTTCGGATACTTGGCTTCCAGTCGCTAAACTCAAATTGAGAGACCAACGTCTCACTTCTTGGAAAGGCTTGACAGATCCATCACCGGGTCGATACTCTCTCGAGTTTGACCATCGTTCAAACTCCCTTATAACGGTTTGGAATAGATCAAAGTCATATTGGTCGAGTGGACCATGGGATCCTCGACTTAGAGCTTTCAAGAATTTTCCAGATACGGTTAGTTTCAAACTGAATGTGGATGAGTCTTACATTACATATTCAGTAGTTGATTATCCCGATAGCATAGCTCGTTTGGTCATAGATGTTTCGGGGCAGCTCGGGCTGCACATTTGGAATGCCGATATCCAGGTTTGGGAAACGACATGGTCTCAACCTGAAAATAAATGTGAGGTTTACAATTATTGTGGATCGTTTGGGATTTGCAATGAAAACCAAAAGGAGATGCCTTGTAGATGTGTTCCTGGTTTCGAACGAGTAGTTCGCCAAGGATGGGACGACGTGAATGATTTTTCTGGTGGTTGTAAAAGGGAAACCAAGCTTCAATGTGGCAAGGGAAATGACAAGTTTGTTCCTATTAAGAACATTAAATTAGCCAGTGATCCAATAACGTTGATCTTGACATCAAGTCTTGTTACCACATGTGCTTCAGCTTGCCTAGCTAATTGTTCTTGCCAGGCTTACGCGTTGGACAACAACAAGTGTTTAATGTGGACAAGAAACGCTTTCAATCTTCAACAACTCGATGCAAATGAGGGAAACACATTCTTTCTTAGACTTGCATCTTCAAACATCTCACCTAAAGCGTCAAACATCTCACCTCCATTGTCAAACATCTCAACTACAACTTCAAACCAGGGTAAGCATCATTTTCGATAATAAATGAGAAAAATATGTTGACACATTTCTAAGCGTCATTTTTTACTCAGGAAAAACAGAACATTCTGAAGGCATAAGCCTTGTGTTACCCATTGTACTGTCATTGCTAGTAGCAGCTGGTGCTGCACTTTTGGTAGGTTTGTATTGTTATATTTCTTCAACAAGAAGAAGAAAAGGAACACAAACAGGTGGGACAATTGGTTTTGGAAATTTACATAAATTTTTCATGCCACTCTTTAAGATTTGTTCACTAATTTCTGAAATACGAGTTATACGCAGAGGAAAAACAGAGCAGAGAGCTATTAGAAGGTGGCTTAATTGATGATGATGGAGAAAATATGTGTTACCTGAATCTACATGACATAATGGCTGCGACAAATTCTTTCTCTGAGGAAAAAAAGTTAGGAGAAGGTGGTTTTGGCCCGGTCTACAAGGTACTTACTAAACAATACGATTAATACTGCTAAAGTTCTATACAAATAGTTCCTAAAATGTTCACAGAGCTAGTTTGAATATCAGCTTGGTTACAATCTTATATACTATAGAAATTTTGATTGAAGTGATTTTAATTGTACGCTAGGGTAAGCTTGCAAATGGGATGGATGTGGCGATCAAAAGGCTTTCAAAAAAATCAAGTCAAGGTATGAAAGAATTCAAGAATGAAGTAGTTTTGATCATAAAACTTCAACACAAGAACTTGGTGAGGCTTTTAGGATATTGTGTTGAAGGCGACGAGAAGCTACTAATTTATGAGTACATGTCTAATAAGAGCCTTGACATCTTACTCTTTGGTGAGTGTTAAATATATTTACTCTTTGATTAATTTCAAATGTGACATGACATTTTTGTTTTGGGGTACATATATATAGACTCTTTAAAATCTAGGGAATTGGATTGGGAGACCCGTATGAAAATAATAAATGGGACAACAAGAGGACTTCAATATCTGCATGAGGACTCACGTCTTAGGATCATTCACCGAGATCTTAAGGCAAGCAATATTCTTCTCGACGATGATATGAATCCTAAGATCTCGGATTTTGGAACTGCCAGGATCTTTGGTGTCAAGCAAATCGATGATAGCACCCAAAGAATCGTCGGAACATTGTGAGTGTACATCTCCTATGAGTTCAATTGTTTCATTTGTTTCAAAGGGTACTTTTTTATTTAGACACACCAAACAATATTGACAAACATTAAAATGGTATCTTTGTCTTTACAATTTATAAATGATGTTTGAAAACCTAAATCATTGGTTTAATTGTAGCGGCTATATGGCACCGGAATATGCATTAGGCGGAATGATTTCAGAGAAATCGGATATATATAGCTTCGGGGTATTGTTATTGGAGATCATATCAGGGGAAAAGGCTACAAGGTTTCTTCATAACGACCAAAAACACAGCCTTATTGCATATGTAAGTTTTTCTATTGTTCAATATCATCTATTTCTATTAATAAATAACAAGTAACTTAGCTTAGATCAAACCCAAAATATATGTTCTTGATCATCTTCAGGCATGGGAATCTTGGTGTGAAACAAAAGGTGTAAGCATTATAGATAAAGCATTGTGTGGTTCGAATGATTTAGAAGAAGTGATGCGGTGCATTCACATAGCACTTCTTTGTGTTCAAGATCATCCTAAAGATAGACCAACAATATCGCAAATCGTGTATATGTTGAGCAACGATCAAAATCTCCCAATTCCAAAACAACCAACCTTCTCAAACGTATTGACCAGTGATCAACAGTTAGCATCGTCATCTGACTACGCGTTCTCCACAAATGAAGCAACGCAGACAGAAATTGAACCACGATGAAAAATAACAATACTTTTTTGGTAAAAATATTTGTATGATCATCTAATAAGTGTATTATTTTTAATCACACCATATTGTTTACAAGAAGATAAAAGTTAATAGTAATATTTTTTTACAGCAAATTAATATTATGAAATTTTTATTTTAAAATTATAATTTCCTAATAATCACCATTCCAGAAAAAAAACATGTCAAGGAATTAATTATGGTATATATAGATAGCTATATATAAACTAATGTGTTGTGAATTTATTTTGGATTTTCAAAGTTGTTAGAGGATACAAAAGACAAAAAAAAAATAAGGAAGAAGAAGTTAAATACAGTAATCATCAACATAAACTTTTCTTGCAGGGAAAATATGAATTCCCTATATATAATATGTAAAGTTGTGAGATATTAATCTTTTCATGGTGAATGTTTATAAGCAAATATATATACTATACGTTAATTTGGAGGAGGAAATTTTTTGAAGTGTCGAGTCTCAGGAGGAGGTCCAATGAACAAATCAGTCACCACTTCCATTTCATCATTGTTGTCTATGTCTAGTTCTGATGATGTTGATGATGATGGTGTTCTTGCTGTTATTCCTCTTCCTTGCTTCTCATACTTCATTATATTCACACATTAACTCAACTTTAAAACTCAAATAAAAAATATAATTACTTAAGAATTAGAGAACATAATCAGTACCTTCTCCATCAGCATTTTGTTTTCTGCAATGAGGCTCCTCTCCTAAAATATTGACAAGAAACCGAAAAAATATGGTTTTACAGTTTAATTAATACCTAAGTAATACATTTTTATACATATAATTATACAAAAAAACTACAAGTGTTACCTTTTCTTTTAGCTTCTCAATTTCTTCACGTAATAATTGGTACTGAAATTAAGAAATAAAATAGCTAAATTAGTCGGTAAAACAAGTATTTAAGAACTCTAATAATAGATATCTTCACAACAAAAATGACTCATATATAAAAGATAACATATGAGGTTCTTTTATCATCACTTGTGCATGCATGTTGCACATGATAATTTCTCTAAGTGTGTGCATGATCATTACATATATGGTAAGTTACCTTTCTGGCTCTTATTTTCAGTAAGCTTCGGTCCAACTGATTCTCCAATTGTTGTAACTCCTCTATCGAAGATGCGTCAAGTCCTTCTCCCATCATTTTTCTGCAAATGTATTCATATATATGGGTAAAAAAAAACTTACAATGATGTCTAAGTTTACATATCATAACAAAAATATTCTTAAATGTTTTGTATTCAAAAACCTTGTCGAAATCTCCAAATGTTCAATCTTTCTCGCCAAGCCATAGGTTTCATCCTTCGATTGCTGTCAACAAAGTTTGATCATGTTAAATGCAAATTAAAAATGAATAATGACCATGATACATTAACAAGTATGTCATAGAAAGTTTGGTTTACCTGTGAGTTATCATTTCTCTTCTGGTTAGACCCAAGATCTTGTATTCGCTTTTGATATCTTTCTACTGTTTTTGGTATACTGAAATTTTCAAAAATCTAATCAGTACTTGAAAACCAAAGAAAATGATATCAAGAAGCAAAAGTCTAAGCTATATATATTTCTCAAACACTAATTAAAACATAACATATTTCACCCCAAACCTATTATTCTAATAAACACAGAGAGTCAAAAGTATTATATATGTATCTATCATATAATTTTTTAAGGAATACATATAACCTTTACATATATATTTTGACCTAATAAAACTTATACAAATCTAATTATGCTGATCTTGAGAAGTATTATAATGTGGTAAAAGTATTAATAACTAAAAGATAATATACATGTTGAAACAAAATCAAAGAGACCGTCTAGTCATGTATATGGCTTAATTAAGTAATAACGAAACTGGTTAACAGGTAGGTACGTGATTAATAACACCTAGTTAATTGTGATATTAACCCCCTCTTCTTAAAAATTGTCTAATAAAGTACACATAGTTATATAAGCGTACAATATACATATTATAACTAGAGAAAAAACTATAAATAAATAGAGAAAGCATAGAAAGAATCAACATATTCTGATCTAGACACATGCTAAATGACTCCTTCACTGTCATCACTGATATAAAGAGTGGCCTTTGTACTATCTGTGGGTGAAAAGTGTGGCAAATGCGTCTGTGTTACCACCATAAACATACATAGAGATCTTATATGTACATAGATACATGCATCCACATATACACACACATTCTACAAATTATATATGAGAATGGTTGAATAAAGTTTGGATCTAACCGGTATTAGTGGTAATGCAGACTATATAAGAAAAATAAAAACGTTTAGTATTTTTCAAATTTTCGATTTTGGTTTAGAAATTTCTCTTTGCCCAAGAAGAAATTAAAGAAACATACGTTGGCCAGCTATTTATCGACCAATATATATTTACAAAAAAAAAAAAAAAAAAAGAGTTTCAAAAGGGACATAAATTTTTCACCAAGTTTTTCATTGATTCCCATTTTATTCTAGTAAATATTACATAGTTATGTTCGCGTATAATAAATATATAAGATATATCATAATCATACCTAGCTGTTCAAGTATGTATGTATGTACCTATAAATGAAATGTACATGATATATACTATACAATACTTGGCTTCCAGTGACATCAGAATACTCAAATCTCATCATTATTAATTGACTAGTGTGAAAACCATTCATTCAAATTACAAAATATAACCAAAATCATGCATATATCTGATCATATTCAGAAACAAAACTTTGCAAATACATCAATATATTCAACTATACGTACATAATACATGTGCTTGAGTGTTTACACTACGTAATTCTAACTAGTATATATACTTATCGAAACATGAATGCGATGTGTGTGTGTGTGTGTAGGGAAACACACAGTAGTAATAAGTGTACAAGACACACAAGAACAAGTATATATATAGGGAAACACATGCACCTCTAAAAGAAGGAAACATTTTTTTCCCAAATCTGGTTAAATATGAAAGTGATGAAAATGGAATCTAGCTAATATGATTTGTGACTTTATTGCCTAATTTGAGTAAGAACACTGTACGCTCATACTTATTAGCTTCTTGTTTTTTATTTAACTGGAATTTTTTTTGTCAGTTTGTCCAAATTAATTATCTCATAAACAAATTACAAACTTTACTTTACATTTCCAAGATAAAACCATGTGCTAACCACGTTTTAAGTCTCGAATCCTGGCTTTCTCTTTAAAATTAAGAATCTTCATTTTAACACGCACAGACCAATTATATCAATAGAGTCTAGGAAAAAATATATATATGGTGATAGACAAAACTATTCATGAAATTTAGTAAATTATTCATGAACAAAAAAAAACAAAATTGATCTTGATGCATCGGATCAAGATATATAGCGAATGAGCAAATACATAAAAGCTATGAAGGTGATAAATATACCTGGAGGAGCTAGAGAACTCATAGAGTTTGCCTCGAGGAGAGAAGATGATTAGGGCAACTTCAGCATCACAAAGGACTGATAATTCAAAAGCTTTCTTCAAAAGTCCATTTCTTCTCTTTGAGAAAGTCACTTGCCTGCTCGTCGCGTTCTCTATCCTCTTCATCTCTGTCTTTCCCCTCACCATCTTCCTGCTTTACAGTTAACCCTAATTCATCATCATCATCAACACTTTTTAATTTTGAATATTTCCTTCTCTTTATATCCATGAGAAATTAAATGAAAAAATTACTTGATTTCAATTAAAAGTAGATGGAAGCCATTATTGAACTTTATAGAGAAAGATTTCTTAATTACTACAAGAACAAGAAAAATAACACCTTCTACTGTAAATAGAGATATATCAAATTAGAAATTTGGCTAAGATAGAGTTGAGGAAATTAAAAGATTACCTTCTTTCTTTTTGTGTATGCTTTTGATTGATTTGTTTCTCTAAGAGAAAGATGAAGGAGAGAGACGAGAGAGAGAGTCTTTGGGGAAGAGTCGGCAAGAGAGAAATGGAGAATTCTTGGAAACCCTAAATTTTATGAAATCAGGAGCCAATGACAACAAAATGTGAAGAGAAAAAAAAAACTTTAAGTTATTCCTCTATCCGTAAAATGATAATCTATAATTTGAGGGGTTTATTGGGTTATATATATACTCTAATCCATAGCCATAATTATTTTTCTATATACCTATATGATATAGTCTATATATATAACCCTAGACCAAAGTGCTTAATTAAAGTACATGGGTATAGTTAATTATAGAAACAGCATTATAAGATATCCATTCTTCTTTTGGTAAAAATTTATATATTATAAGAGCATACAATTTTGGTGGAGAATATATTCCAATAAGGCATGTTTATTATAATCGTTATATGGTATCTAGTTTTTACTTAGCGTTACATAATTGCATACACATTTACAATATATAAAGACTCTACAAAAGAAACTAGGCATTAAGATAAATTAATTTTCCTACGACGAATATGGATTTTTTAAAGTTTGTTCTTAAAAGTAAAGTTTAGAAAAAGTGATTTGCTGAAACCGTCTCAAAGTGCTATTATATTTGCGATTCCAGTGATTAGTGATCCCTATATTAGTAAAAGAGAAGTACAAAAATGCTTCCGGGTCGGGTCAATTTCAAAAAATTACCCGAAATTTGTAATTGGATCTTTTAAAATTGGATAGATTAATGGGTTTGGATACATACACCGGATACTTTCCAAATCTAATTTTAGGATTGTATTATTTCCATAATTAATTATAAGATTTACTAATATTTCTCTAACTAATTTAATACAATCTATTTAAAAAATATTATTCTTCTTTCACTTTTATTTGATATTATTTTTAATTTATGATATTATACTATATAATATAAATATTTAATAAAAATTTAAATTTTTTTTGCATATGTTGCAATTTGAATTTTTCAAAACGGACATATAATACTCAACTACACTCGGTTAAATATATTGGACAACGGTTTAAAATCATTATAAGTATGACCAATATTAAAACCATTGTTACATGAGCATATTTAATATTTCAAATAGTTTCAAAATATTATAAATAAAAGGTTTAAATATATAAAACTTTTAAAATTTAAAATATCGAAATATTTTTTTGAAGATATAAATGTAATTTTGGAGACATAATTTTTATTGATAAAATATATTATATATCAAAATATGTAAATTTTAGATAATTCACGGGTAGTTTGTTAAAATCACAATTATAATGATAAAACGAGTTACGAATAATATTTTTTACGAAATGAATTCTGTTACGGGTTGGACTTTCAAAAAATATATTGTAAATATGTAATTTTTATGTATATTCCTACTTTTACTACAAAAATGGCCAAAATGAATAATTTATCGACAAATATTATTTCGTGCTGTTAAATTTTCACCGTGTTTTTAATTGTATCAAAACTCAGTATATGATTATTTACTCGGTTTTTCCTTTATTATTTTATTTAAACTTATTATACAAATATATGATTTACCGTAATCGACTGCACTCTAACAAAATTAAAATGTAACATATTCTAATCCGATAAAAGTTATATATATGTAATTATTTCCCCCGTGCTGTAGCGCGGGTCCGAACCTAGTTACTATAATAACATCACTTACCTCATCACTGTAATAAGAAGACGTATATATAACAACATGGTAACGGGTAAGGTGATGACACGTTTGCATTATTACCGACACAACCTATAGATCCGGTGGTGTCTGTCAAAGTGAGTTAAGCAAATGCACTTAAAGACAGGCAGCAACCCTGTCGGTTGCCAGCTCCTCTCGGACAAGAATCTTCCTCACGCTCTCTCGTCCCGTTTGATCTCCATTTTTGAACTGTATACTACTCACGTACAAATCACAATACTTTCTTATAATTTGGATATGTCACCATGTTTACTCACACTTATATATAAAGAAAATGGAATAAATCATATTCTATTCACAATACTTTCTTTTCTTTTGTATTAGAGATGACGTATAGCTTTGGTTGCGAAGAACAAGTGATTTACTCGGATATATATATGATATGATATGATATGTAATTAGTCACAAAATATGAGCTTCGGGTGAGTTTTGTAAAACACAATTAATTTTATCATTTCCTACAAATAAAAAGTAATAAAGAAAATATTTTTGTAGGGTTTTAGTCTAATTACTTCAGTTTTTAATCTAAGAATTCGTCCTCTTTCATCTTAGCTTTGAGTTTTTCACTTTAGCAAAAAGATTTTTTAAGTTTTTGCGTTTTGTGGTTTCAAAGTTTTCCGTTTCCTTCGAAGGCCTAATTAAACTCCGGAAAATTTTAAATCGAAAATATAATATTTTGTTTGTTGGCTTTAGTTTTCTTTTCTTCGAGCATTGTATTTTAATTATACATTCTATTTTTTATCTTGGTTATCAATAAAATTAGTTGAATCATGAAAACAATACATATAAAGCACAGAATTCCAAAATAAAAATTTCTTACTATTTCTGATATACATTATTAAATCTGTGGACATATATGTTCGTTCGTACGAGCATATTATTAAAAGCAAAACCCACACTCTTATATACGCAGCACCATGCCAGTGGTAAGTAAACCAATAAAACAAATGCTACGTTTTATGACTTCCGTACACGACCCTCACATGGCCACTCATCTCCCTTATTTGGTGCATTCCTAATTTTTCTTCTACCCACTTCCCTCAAAAAATAATTTAACTTTATTCTTCTCCAAATTTTATATTCTTTTAATACTGTAATTATTGTTCTACTAAGCACTTAAGCAGGTGCTTAGCCACTATTGGATGCCTTAATTTTTTCCCAATTAATTAGAATTTATTCTGATTCATATCTTTTTTGTGACTCGATTACAGGTGTTGCACGCTGTGAGGACCACAAGCACTTGCCCACAACATGCTATTTGTATAAGCTTTTGCTATAAATATGATTTGGAGACTCCATTTTTTATTAGGCTTAATGGCTTTGTTTTCTTATGTGAAAAATATCCCATCTTTTTAAAAATTATAAGTTTCTTCACATCATCTTTAAGTTTGTAAACTTAGACAAGTCGTGATTGTTATGTTTTAAGCGATATTTGTGCTATAATGAGTTTTATTTTATGGACAAAGTTGAATTAGTAGTGTTAACGTTTTCCATGTCAAAGAGTCACCAAACCATGATTTCGACCTTCGTGTGGTAGGCTAGAAAATGTGGTTTTGGTTTGGACCACTATGAAAATGTGCCTTTGGACCACACTATGTATGCCAGGTATAAAATAAATGAGTCTTTTTATTAGATGTCTTTTTTTTACAATTAAAGTAAGGTTGGTGCAAGAAAAAAAACTTACAAGATTATAAGAATAGAACAAACCAAATGCTTAAAATGATTAATAAGATATCTATGAATGCTGGGAGAAAAAAGTATATAAGACCTTTGATTCTTTCTTGTGGTTACTATGATAGAAATTATAGATGAAAATATATGGTAATTATAAGAAGCCGCATGCATGATTGTTTCTTCATCGAGCATGTTTACAAGTTTTGGTATACTTGAATGACTCCAAAAGTCCAAAACTAAAATACTAAAGCGTTCTAAGGACCATGAAATAGTGATTAAAGTTATCATAGATTAAGCTTGATTAATATAGCTAACACATAGGATAAACTAAATCAAAGAACTAACATTAATTGTGTGTTAAATTATAAGGGAGACATTATGTTATTTCATTTAGGCATGTGTTGTTGACTTGTTGTACTTGTTATTTTTGCATTTGAATGTATATGTTAGTGTAAAGAAGTACATATATAACAAGACATTAACAAACGTAGAGAAAATATAGGACTTCTAGTTTCTACTGTGAATAAGACAAATGCTAAAGTAACTTGATTAGATCAAAGAAATTATAGAAGCTGTTTGTGAAATAATTTATAACGTAATACTGTATCTTAAGTTCTTAACCATGTGTGTTCCAAAAAAAAAAAAAAAATGAAGGTCAGAAGAAACTTGAGACCTAGACGAGTGGTTAGGCTTCAAATGGCCTTTTGGGTTTTTTTTGCTTTTCAGTTACAGCCCATTTACTTGTCATCAGCAAATGGCCCATTGGGTTTTTTTGCTACAAATGGACCAAACATTAACACATTGACTGGATTTGCATGCTTGTAGTTGTATGAGGGTACTTGTATAGTTGTATGTGACTTGTCACTTGTGATTTATTAGCTAGAGTTTTTGAATCTTCTTCTCAAGATATCTATTAAAATCTATATCTACCAACAAACCTAATTTGATGAATCTCATAAGCTTTCAAGTTAATGAAGTTGTCGAAGAAATTTTATTTTGGATACTGATTATTTATTATTTTCTTTTTGTTAGTGTAAAGAAACATAATAAAAGTACTTTTATATAAACTTTTTTGTTTTTGTGTTATACTTTTAATTTTAAATATATGTTTATTTTAAAGTGAAATAAATATTTGAAAAATAACGTGTACGACTGTAATAAAAATACGCGTGATGTACTTACTAAATTCTTGTGTAAATGATCGTATCAAGAAAATTTTAATGGATTATTTCAAGAGATTTTTCTGGTTATTAATATTTTAAAAATGAATTAAAAATAATTAAAAGATGACTTTTTCGGACGTTGTTATGATAAGAAATTAAATTGACCTCTTACCCCAAAGGGCAAAAGCTAATACGCACTAAAGATACCCAAAAAATTGGTTAACCCAAACCTTATTGGTCTAACCATAATCTTTTCATTCTTCCTAAACCAAATGCCGTAACGCAATCGAATCAATTGCAATTTCTTGCATACCGGAATCAATGATTTGGTACATACCGGTTTAATTAAGCGATTAATTTTCAATATCACCAAAAAAGTTTCTTTCTCAAAAATATAAATTTTGCTCCTCTCTCGCTCGCTTCCTCTTTCGATTTGGATCAGAAAACAAAAAAAGAACATTTCTTCGGAAATTTCAACATTTCTCTCTTCTTCTTCGATCGATAATTTGACTTTTGGATTTGGTTTGATCATCATCATCAATGGCGAGCGCTTCATCTCCACCTCCGCCTTCAGACTCGCCGAGCGAAGACACGCAGAGAAATCACGAAGAAGCGATGCAGCAACAAGATTTGCCAAAGGAAACTACTACTTCTCCTCCTCCTACTACTAGTACGGAGGAGGTTTTGTATAAGACGAAATCGATTCAGTTCCTTGGACGAACCACTCCTATCATTCTCCAAAACGAAAATGGACCTTGTCCTTTGTTAGCAATTTGTATGTTCCTTCCTTCTTTTTTTTTTTCCATTTTCGTTCACCTTAGGGTTGATGAAAACTTCAAATTAGGGGTTTGGATAGTGGAATTGATGTGATGAGATCGTTGATTGTTTATGTTATCGTTACTATTTTTGTGGAATTTGTGAAAAAAAAAATTGAAGAATCGTTGTTAGGTTTGCTGGTTCCGTACAATGTAAATATGTAATGAGTATTCTTTGGCTTTGTTATCTCTAATCGTTGATTTGATGCGTAGTGTACTGATCATCTGGTACCTTCTCGTAGAAATGACTGATACTTTTTCTAAGTGTGAGAATTTTAGCTAAGGGGAGTATTAATCTGGATGTTAAACCTTCTGAAATTTTGTATGCTTCATAATTCATTGATTGTTGGATGCAACAGGTAATGTTCTGCTCTTGAGAAACAATTTGAATCTGAATCCTGACTGTTATGAAGTTTCTCAAGAGAGATTGATGTCTCTCGTGGTCGACAGACTGATTGATTCCAATAGTAAAGTCAATGTAATAAGCTGGTTTTTCTTCTTGCCTGTTCTTTATAATATCTTTATGGCCTGATTATTATGTGGATGAACTTAATTTTTTTAAATTTCTTAATGGCAGAACAAAGATGAAGGATATATTGAGAACCAGCAACAGAACATTGCTGATGCAATTGATCTTCTTCCACGGCTTACGACTGGAATTGATGTCAATATTAAATTCAGGAGGTTAATACTTTGTCTCTCTGTTTCTCCTTCTACTATGTCGAAATTCCTATGATAACATGATTTTTTTACCTGGTTGCAGGATTGATGATTTTGAGTTCACACCTGAATGTGCAATATTTGATTTACTTGACATTCCCTTATATCATGGATGGATAGTTGATCCCCAGGTATATCATTTTGTTTCATTCCTTATATGAATGGTTCCATCTGTTCATTAGTATAGGCCGTTGACATTTCTTTTCTTTTTCTTTCTTTTCTTTTGTGTTTGGATGTTTGAGATGTGGGGTCATCTTCTCTTTTTTATCATCTTGAGAGTTGAGAAACATACATAGGCTACTTTATTCTTTATATCCATTGTTTGGCTCATTATGGAGTGGAACAGTGGTCAAGAGCACTCCTTTTAAGATGCTGTCTTTATTAATCCTTGGTCTGTAGTCAAAGAATTGATTTAATTGCTTTCCCTGTACATACCTACAGGATGTTGAAGCAGCTAATGCAATTGGCAGCAAGTCATATAATGCTCTAATGGGTGAGCTAGTTGCACTGGAGACGCAGAATGTAGAGGCTATAGGTGATGAAAATCCTGGAGAAGATTCTGTTGATTTTGCTGCGGCAACTACTGCAGCTTTAGGGGTTCCTTCACCATGTCTTTCGAAAACAAGATCTTTTGATGAATCTCCTCCTGCTGCAGCAGAGCTTCGTAGAATGAGAAAGGGGGACCTTGAAGAAGAAACAGAATTGTTACAAGCTTTGCAGTTATCACAGGGGCAGGGGAATGATTCAGCTCCGAACACTCACGAAGACTCAACCAATCAAGACTCTGCGTTCACATTTTCAGATGCTAGTCCAACTAGCACCCATTGTACTAATATCAGTCAGCTAGAACAGTTCAAATCTGATGACGATAAAGCATCAGAAAAAGATGGGAATATGATCAAAGTTGGGGAATTTCCGACATCAATTACGATTAAAAGTGAGGATCATAATCATGATCAGTTATCTTCCAAGGAATCTGAATGTGAAGCGGCTTTTGATGCTGAGAACGTGAGTAGCAGCAAAGAGGCCATTGTCGATGCAACTTCTTCTGAGGGGCTCTCAGTGGATAAGGCTAATATGGAGTCCACCAAAACGGAACACAGTTCGGAGAGTCTACTCAAGCCTGATGCAGCAGGTAGTTTTTACTCTTTCATAAATTAAGTAACCTTACAGATATCTCTTTACATAATTAAACTACTACTGCATCTTATATACTTGTATTGGCTAAGATTGCATCTGAATATATTAGATACAAAAATTCTCACGGAAATGCCCATTGCATCTCCAGATATTAGTTGCACATCTCACCATGACGATGTACCCAATGCTGTTACCTCCCCCATATCTACCGATGAACCTATGTATGAAGGTGAGGAATGTGTAAACACAGTGGCTCCAGTTTGTGCGGAAAAAGAACCTGTTTATGAAGGTGAGTCCCTTCTTGGTAAAAGGGTTGGGAAGAATGTTGGTGATTGTTCTTCTGAAGGGAGGACAACAGATGGGCTCACTGCAGAAGAAGGTAAAACTCTATCTGATCTACTTGGGATATGCTTGAAATAATTTTTGGGAAACTCATACATGCATGCCATTGTAGATAGAGACGTTCTCTATTCACATGTTTCCATATATATATTTTTGCAACATTAAATGATTTGTTCTTTTCAGGTGAACTAATCAGGAACTTTTTGAAGAATAGTGCCAGTCAATTAACCTTTTGTGGGTTCGTGGTCTTATTAATTGTTGAGAAGTTATATTCTTTCGTTGACTACACTGCTCTTATCTTACATGTATCATTGATCATATCTTACAGTCTCTTTCGCTTGCAAGAGGGTCTTAAAGAACGTGAACTCTGTGTTTTTTTCCGCAACAATCATTTCTGTACCATGTTCAAGGTTAGTTTGGTTTGTAGACATTTCCATCTTTTGGATTGTAACAGGTTAATTCCAATTGTATACTTCTTGTTGCTGTCTTTTTTGTCAGTATGAAGGTGAACTTTATCTTTTGGCTACAGATCAAGGTTACCTGAATCAGCCTGATTTGGTTTGGGAAAAATTAAACGAGGTATCAGCAAAGTTACTTACTCAGTATTTGTCTTAGCTGCTAATTTTGGCCTCTTTTAAGGAAATAAATTTTGCCCACAACCTCTATAGCGCTGGCTTGTTGTGACCACTATTGTCATGCAACTTGTTTACAGGTTAATGGCGACACTGCATTTATGACTGCCACCTTTAAGGACTTTAAAATTGATAGCAGCACAGGTGGCGCAAGTGGTACATGGGATGAACGAAACGCAGTCACAAATACTGCTGTATGTTTTCTTCATTACATAATCGCTAATCTATGCGAGATCTTTTTCTTTTACCATTTCAATCATTTTTTAAATCTTTTGGTTGTCCCTCGCAGGATTACCTTGCCAGTATCAACAATGTGGCAGACACAGACATAGATGTCAAGTAAATTATCACATACCTTTCTTTGACCACTCTCACCAGAACACATTTATGCATTTTTTATGATTGTCTTCTTTTAAACATGTTTATGATTGTTTGATTTCCATGGTTCTACGCAGCTCTGATCTACAACTGGCAATAGCTTTGCAACAACAAGAGTTCGAGGACCAGAGCCCACGCAGTAATCCAACGCCACAACCAACAGGTCTTGCTGCCTCACGATTGGTCACTGGTCCACAGGTATTTGATTCCTACTCATAACACTATAATATGATGGAATAAATAGAAAATCTTGCAACATTATACTACAATGATTGTAAGAGAGTAGAGCATTAAAAAGTGAACTGTAAACATCGACAATATGATCACATACCGTGATCATAATCTCATTGAAAAGGAAGGTAGCTTTGCTTCTTTTGGTATTTCCTTTGACTGCTAAAAAGATCAGATATTGTATTTGACCATTTTCAGGTACCAAGGAGCAGCCACAAGCCATCATCAGCTGCATCGTCTGCGTCTTCAAGGCACGACGGCAAATCCCCTAAAGATAAAGATAGCAAATGTAGAATCATGTAAATCCTCTCATGTCACTTCTGTAAATTTCCTACCTTTTTTTCTTTCGTTCCCTAACTAATTTTAAGCTTTTTTAATTTGGCTGGTTTTAACTGCAAAAAAAATAAAACTGTAATTGCGCTTTGCCTTAAAACTAATTTTTGTTGCTCATAAAATTAGAGCTTTCTTTTTATCTTTTGAGAAGTATTTAAGTATTTAACTAACACTTGTATGAGTTTCTTACCATTTGGCTTTTTCATTCTGTCAAGTGAATGTGATCACCGTTAGTAACGTCATTTCATGTCTTTTATAAAAATTCTGCTTAGCCGGCTCACAGTTTGACTAACTTTTTACAAGTTGCTAATTGAAGAATGTGATTTTTAATAACTTAGTACAGTAGTATTAATTTCTTAGCTAATCATATATTCATATTGACCTAATTACAAATAATAAATTTCTAGTAAAATGCTACTGATGATTTCCCATTCAATCTATTTCAAATTTGAAAGTTCTTTACAAACTAACAAGGTCAATTTTCTTCTTTCTTGGTTTTTCTGTATAAGTCAAGACAATGATCTAGTTCTAGGACCACGATTGATAATTGAATCGTCCACTAGAGCTGTTGAAATATACTGCTTTTCATAATCAAGGAAGACTTAAACTAAGAAAATGTCTTCTCCATTATAGAATATAAAAAACTATGCTCTTATATGATTTAATTTAATGATTGTGTCGAATGTTTACTATATGATATAATTTATCTCCAATCAAATTGAAGTTAGGAGAGGGATCAGAGAATAGAGTTTCTCTAAAGCAGCCGAAACCAAAAGTGGAAAAGTCTTCTTCGTCGTCACTAAAATAAATATAAGTAATTACTTTTGGCATTTGCGTTTGATTAAGTAATAAGTACCTTAGAACGGTTCAACAACGGCAGCCAAAAATCTTTAAATCTTTTTTCCGATTCTTCCGTTTCAAGTCAACGTTGCCCTTCGTTTCCTCCCACCTTCTTCTTCTTCTTCTCCTTCACAAATATTAAAAATCTCAAATTTAATTTGAACTCCCCAACTTTTTTAGATCCCCCATTTATTAATTCTTAGATTTGATCTGAGTTTTGTATATATCTCTCAAAATTTTATCCTTTTTTGAAAACTCTTGATCTTGGTTATTTGCCTACCAAGTGATCGATCTTTTGTCTCACTGAAACTGGGTTATGCTAAAGATTTGATCTGCTTACTGAAAGTTTCCAACTTTAGTGGGTATTAATGGCGTATCATCCGGTTTATACAGAGACTATGTCTATGGGAGGAGGGTCAAGCCATGGCCAGCAATTCGTGCCTTTTGCAACGAGTAGCGGCTCTTTGAGGGTTGAGTTGTTACATGGTAATTTAGACATTTGGGTTAAGGAAGCTAAACATCTTCCTAACATGGATGGTTTCCATAACAGGCTTGGTGGGATGTTCTCTGGGTTGAGCCGGAAGAATAGTTCTAAAGTGGAAGGTGAGAAGTCTTCAAAGATCACGAGTGATCCTTATGTCACTGTCTCTATCTCTGGTGCTGTGATTGGTAGAACTTTTGTGATTAGCAATACTGAGAATCCTGTGTGGATGCAGCATTTCGATGTACCTGTGGCTCATAGTGCTGCGGAAGTTCATTTTGTTGTGAAAGATAGTGATATTATTGGATCACAGATCATGGGAGCTGTTGGAATCCCTACTGAGCAGTTGTGTTCAGGGAATAGAATCGAAGGGATGTTTCCTATACTTAACAGTAGTGGGAAGCCTTGTAAAGCGGGTGCTGTGTTGAGTTTGTCTATTCAGTACATTCCAATGGAAAGAATGAGACTTTATCAAATGGGTGTTGGTTTTGGTAATGAGTGTGTAGGAGTTCCCGGTACATACTTCCCTTTGAGGAAAGGCGGTAGGGTTACTCTGTATCAGGATGCTCATGTTGATGATGGTACACTTCCGAGTGTACATCTCGATGGTGGCGTTCAGTATAGACATGGAAAGTGCTGGGAGGATATGGCTGATGCCATCAGACAGGCAAGGAGGTTGATTTATATCACAGGTTGGTCAGTTTTCCATCCGGTTAGGCTGGTTCGTGAGAACAATGATCCCACCAAAGGTACATTAGGGGATTTGCTTAAAGACAAATCTCAAGAAGGTGTTAGAGTGTTGGTTTTGGTGTGGGATGATCCAACTTCAAGAAGCCTTCTGGGATTCAAAACAGTAAGAATCTATACAACTCTGTTCTTTGCTTAAGACATTCTCTTTTTGCTTATCATAAGATCAAATTAATAGGTATTCATTTCTCACAATATGTATCCCATGAACTATATGCTAGCAGTAGCCGATTGGCATTTGGGTACCGAAAAAGGTTTCCATAATGATACATGTAATACATTTGACCAAATTAGCTTATGGAGCTACATACTTGTAGATATCCACAGTGGATTGATCTTGCTTTTCAATTAAGATCTAAAGCTATCGCTTAACTAATACTAGGGAGCTTATTTGTGCACCAATTTGAATGGTCTAATGTTTTGTTCTTAACTTTTCACATAGAAGGTTGTTTAGTTGCATTTTATACTTTCCTCTGTGCGTCTGTATATTCTCTGCTTTTGATAGTTAGTTCTGACACTTTTTCTGTTTATCTTGTTGGAAAGTATGTTTTAGCTTCTCTGTTTGCGTGCATTTTTAACGAAAAAAGATGTGCAGGTCTAATGTTTAACTCTTAATTTTTCACATAGTTAGTTTCTTTGTGTTTCTTTTTAATCCACCTACTATTCGGATCCTGAATTCTGAAACTTTTCTGTTTATTTTGTTGGGGCGTTTGCGTCAGTTAGACCATTTTACATGTCTCCACTAACTGAAGCAACCATCCGTCGATCGTTTTAATGAACACTTTTTTGTTGTTTCATGTAGCAAGGAGTTATGAACACAAGCGATGAGGAGACTCGTCGTTTTTTCAAGCATTCATCAGTGCAGGTTCTCCTTTGTCCCAGATCTGGGGGGAAAGGTCACAGCTTCATAAAAAAATCTGTAAGACGCTCATTAGCATTAATTACTGCATTAGTGCTTAAACTCCTGTGTGTTGAGCTTCATTTACTGAAATTTGAGTGTCATTATGATGATCAGGAAGTTGGAACAATCTACACCCATCATCAGAAAACTGTGATTGTAGATGCTGACGCAGGTCAGAACAGAAGAAAGATTGTAGCCTTTGTTGGAGGGTTAGACTTGTGCAACGGACGATTTGATACTCCCAAGCATTCTCTTTTCAGGACATTAAAGACACTCCACAAAGATGACTTTCATAACCCAAATTTTGTGGTAATCATCTAAGAAAAATCCTGTTTGGTAGCTATTTAGAAATCAGATTCAACTATTCTTGATCCGTGTAAATAATATTTTTTGTAATAGACTACTGCGGATGATGGACCAAGAGAACCATGGCATGATCTGCACAGCAAGATTGATGGTCCTGCTGCATATGATGTGCTTGCTAATTTCGAGGAACGTTGGCTAAAGGCTTCAAAGCCTCGCGGAATTGGGAAACTAAGGTCGTCGTCTGATGATTCTTTGCTTAGGATAGACAGAATTCCCGACATCATGGGACTTTCCGAAGCTTCTTCTGCTAATGAGAATGATCCAGAGAACTGGCATGTTCAGGTAATGCAGCAAGTCTCACTTGTTTAAATTACATCATTATGTGATGATGATTATCATGCATGATAACTCATGATGAATTATGGTTAGATGTGGTGGTGACAAAATAATCTCATTGATTTCCATAAACAATCATTAGGTTTTCCGTTCAATTGATTCAAGTTCCGTCAAAGGGTTTCCAAAGGACCCAAAGGAAGCCACTGGAAGAGTAAGTACAACTCTGAACAGTTTTTTAGCTTGTCATTTTCAATCACCATCATGTTGTAATGCTCTACTTATTTTATATCTGTGAACAGAATCTTCTATGTGGGAAGAATATTCTCATAGATATGAGCATACACGCAGCTTATGTTAAGGCCATACGATCTGCTCAGCATTTCATCTACATTGAGAATCAATATTTTCTTGGATCATCATTCAACTGGGATTCGAACAAGGACTTGGGTAAGAATATTGAAAGCTTTTGAAAGGAAGCTTAGTAATAAGCGGGTACTAATAACAAGGAGTTTTGGCATTTTCAGGAGCTAATAATCTAATCCCGATGGAAATCGCACTTAAGATTGCTAATAAGATCAGAGCAAGGGAGAAGTTCGCTGCCTATATTGTCATTCCAATGTGGCCGGAAGGTGCTCCAACCAGTAACCCTATTCAGAGAATTCTGTACTGGCAGGTAAAATAATCTATCAGCGATCTTGACGAACAATTTTGCCTTATTTATACCTGTATCTTTTCATAATCTCTGCAGTACAAAACAATGCAAATGATGTATCAAACCATCCACAAGGCACTTGTGGAAGTTGGTCTTGATGACCAGTTTGAGCCACAAGACTTTTTGAACTTTTTCTGTCTTGGAACCAGAGAGGTCCCTGATGGAACAGTTAGCGTATATAATAGTCCACGTAATCCACCTCAGGCAAACGCAAATGCTACACAGGTATACATATAGAAATGTCTTCTTTTGAAATCTTCTATTTTGGCTTAATGGATTCGATTACTCACTGAAACAACAAACCAATCTAGGTGCAAGCTTTGAAGAGTCGGAGATTCATGATATATGTTCATTCCAAAGGTATGGTAGTGGATGATGAGTTTGTCTTAATTGGTTCTGCGAATATCAACCAGAGATCCTTGGAAGGAACTAGAGACACTGAAATCGCCATGGGAGGGTATCAGCCTCACCATTCATGGGCTATGAAAGGCTCTCGTCCTCGTGGTCAGGTATAAAAACTTTGAAAGACTTTTACAATTTTCAATCATGACGAGAAACATAGAAACCCAACCAACGTATGTCCTCAAAAACATGTATGAAACCTGGTTTGTCCCATTTTCTTGCAGATCTTTGGATATAGGATGTCGTTATGGGCAGAACATCTAGGGTATCTAGAGCAAGGTTTCGAAGAGCCAGAGAACATGGAATGCGTAAGACGAGTAAGGCAATTGAGTGAGCTCAATTGGAGACAATATGCAGCAGAAGAGGTTACAGAGATGCAAGGTCATCTTCTTAAGTATCCGGTTCAAGTCGACAGAACAGGGAAAGTGAGTTCTCTTCCTGGATGCGAGACATTCCCAGATCTCGGTGGCAAGATCATAGGCTCGTTCCTTGCACTCCAAGAAAACCTCACCATTTGAAACTTACCTTGTATGTTTCAACACGTTTGTTCTTTGTTTCTTCCACTTCAAGAAATCTCTCTGTAAATTTATTTATTACAATTATTTCAACTCATCTATCATTAGTGTGTTTTCTATTGGCTATTGCTACTCCCGTTTGCCTTATATTTACGTTTTATTTTTCTCTTTTGTTGCATAGAAAATATTATAATTTGTGTTCTCAACACAATACTTTAAAAATTAAATTAAAATATATTTCTTTCCCTTTTATTGTCTGAAATTTTATTAATTCTTATTGTGAAACCAAAAATGAAATACAAAGCCCAAAAGATGAAACATAAACCGGCGAACGATGAAAATGTCTCAAGAGTTATTAAATCCTATGAAAACGAGTCTAAAAAAGATACAAAACAGAAAATTTAGAACCTAAACCGAGAGGAGACTAATCCTTAAACTGATAACAAAAGAAACCGACCATAAAACTTTAAGCTAAACAATAGAACCAAGAACACAAAGCACTTCTTCTTCTTAGACACAATTGAGAGAGATTTACCAAGGATGTCCATGGCCAAACCAAAGATAACATCTACCACTTCCTATCACGAAAAGAGCCAATCTCTCGAAACCAAGGACTTCAAAACTCGACAAACACCTAGCTTTCGGAAACGACGAAGACGTTATACACGAAGAACGTCTAACAAGAAGTCTTCCAAATACGATCAGACTTCAACAGATCTCGAACGCATGACAAAGAACGAAACCTATAAATTAAAATATTTTTAATGTATTATATTCTGTCAAAAAAAAAAATAATGTATTTTATTAATTTAAAATAGTATATAATAAATTTATTCAAAACAATCTTTACACGAGAATCATGATTTTAACAATATGACATTGTTTTGACTTTTGAGATGAATAAGATGTCACAAGCTTTCGAAGATTGGCATAGATTTAAGATAAGCTTTTTTAAAAGTAAGAAAAAAAAACGTGACTAATTATTTAGTTTGTTTTGTTATAACCATCATTTCTATTTTAAACAGAAAAATAATTCGTACTATGTGTTACATATATAAAAATGATCAAATGACAATGATTTTTTACCAAAGATTGGTAAATGACAATTAAATTAGTTAATATAACTTGAAGTATTAACGTGTTTCCATAATATGAGCAAAAATCAAAGTATTAACGTGCTTCATTAGAAATCAAATTTCTAAGATTTGAAGTTTTGAACCTTAGTCAAATATTTAACGAAGATAGGAAAAATATATATTTTAAAAATATGATATATATATATATATATATATATATATATATATTTTCATCGTTGTTTAGTGTCCAAATTACACTTTTCTCTTTAAGAAAAACCAGGTTCGAA
The DNA here is from genome assembly GCF_000375325.1 of Capsella rubella. Classification (NCBI taxonomy): domain Eukaryota; kingdom Viridiplantae; phylum Streptophyta; class Magnoliopsida; order Brassicales; family Brassicaceae; genus Capsella; species Capsella rubella. The sequence goes on along the minus strand of NW_006238918.1, from coordinate 13,971,317 downwards.
TCTAAATTTAGCGTAAATAATAACAAAGATGAGTACCACTAACTCATTTGTGTATTTTCATCTCATCAATACTACAAATATATATAGCGGATTGAAAATCGAAGACTAAATTATTTGATTTACTTAGTTATAAATTATAATATAACATTTTTTGTCAACACAAACAAAAAAAAGAGTTTTGTAACTTTTGGTCATGGACAAACCGTTGGCAACGTCATACTACTTGTCTACTTGATAACCCCCAAATAAAAATGTCATAAATAGAAGAAATCAAATTGCTCAAAATACAATAATTGAAGAAAGTGATATAGTATCGAACCTTTCACCTACCACCATCACGTGTTTAACCCCACGAGTTTGTGCAGCCATCGATCGTATTCGTATCGTATCATCATCCATCACACGTAACTTTATGTCCCACAAAATCGTGACGTACGTTGAATTACACGAACTCATCTCACTCATCAGCTCTGGTCTGAAATTGGTTAAAATTAGTACATTTCTACAATATTGTTTGACCATTTTTGGTAATCAGATCGGACGGTAGGAGGATGTTGATAGATTCTTTAATCGGACGGTGGCGGAGATTCCAAGGTCTTAGGGGGAGGGAGAATATTAATTGTTACATTGTTTATATATAGCTTTACGAAAACGACAATGTTTTCACGTGTTTCAAAAGTCCGAACTCATTGAATCAAAAATCCCACCACCATGTTCTGTCTGATCACGAAAAGATTAGATAAATTATTTTAACTTCTAAATTCTATTCATTTTAAAAATGTTTTCCATGTTGTTGATGATTTAATATATGGGCTATTTAAATCCAGTCAAATTATTAATAAATATTATTAGAAATTGTGAAAAGAAAACAAAATTAGTTAAGCATAGTAGGTTGATAGATAGTGTGAATAAATCTATAACTCATGACTTTTTCATGTTCTTGAGTTGGTTCGGTGCTAAATTTAACCAATTAATGTTAATCTGGCATATGATTACCAAAAAATGTTAATCTGGCATATTGGTGAATTTTTTTAAAAAAAAATATTATCAAACTAAAAGAACCACAAAATTTAGTAGTGAAATTATTTTTTTAGGTCAAAACTTTCAAAAACTATTCGACTTAATTTTCCTTTTCAGATATTTAAAAAATGTTGATTTGGTTTATGAACTAGTCAAATATATCATCGAATTTGTAAAAATGTTACTTTATACATATTACCGCAATCTCACATTACTTTAACAGTTTTTAAAGTGTGATTTTACGGAATTAATAAGCTAGGTAAATATATCACCGACTTCATAAAAATTTATATATATCATCGTCATTTTTCAATGAACTGAATTTGGTAAATGCATCACCGATTGAATCGTACCATCGAATCTCAAAACTCGTGTTGAAATTTATGTTGAAAATCTGAAAACATTTATTTCATTACAAGAACAAAAGTAAAAGGATCGTTTGAACTAAAAAGTAAGCCATATTCCAAAAAAAATGAATTGAACCTAACTCCAAGTATGAAGCCAAGTTTATGTTCTAAAGCTACTCTATCTATCATTGATGACAACAAACCAAGTGGAATCAAAAACTTGTAAACAAAAATTAGTGAGTGGCAAAATGGTAGATAGAGAAGAAGAGAAAGGGTAAAAAAGGAAAGAAAGAGAAGCACGAGGTGAGCTAACTCACGAAGTCTGCGTTTGTCTATAGAATCCGGAAACACACAAACACAATATATCCATTTTCCAGGTAATTATTTTATTAAAAAAAAAACATATTTCTTCATTTGTTTATATTTTGGTTTATTAGTGGGTATTCATTTTCTTTTTATTTCACATGTAGCTGTCCCAGGAAAAATATATATATATATATATAAAATTTGAACAAAAAGTGCCTTTAGTTAGAACAAAATAATCATTAATTAATTATATTAAATAACTGGCATTTTCAGCTGGCTTTAATTAAAACACTAAAACTAAACAATCAAAATTTGAATCTTAAAACCCAAAAATAAAAGAAATGAAGTACAACTGTACAAGTATTTTTTTTTTGTTGACCAAATTTAAAAACAAAAACAACCAATATTAATAAAATAATTATAAGAAAAAAATCATTAAAATTTTTAAATCCCCTTTTAAAGCTCGTGGACTTGTTTATTAAAAATAAAATAAAAAACAAATTGAGTTTTTTCCATTTTCTGTTTACAAACCGATTCATTCCTATATCTTCCTTCTTCCTCTACAAAAGAGCTTCACAAATCTCTCTCTCTTAAAAATCGAAACTTTCGATTTCGTTCTCTGCGAAGAAAAAAAAAAAAAAAAAAAAGGTTCTTTCGTTTTCATCGAAACAATGGCGAAGAACGTTGGGATTTTAGCTATGGACATCTATTTCCCTCCCACCTGTGTTCAACAGGTATCTATATAAAAACAAAGTTTTTATTTTTCCTCGATTTCATCTGTTTTATTATCAGAGCTATTGCATTGATGCTCTGTTTTTCTTGGTCTTTTTTGACGTTTCTGATACGTTTGATTTTATAAATCTTCAAACTTTATGTAATTGTTCAGACAAATCTTCAAGCTTTATGTTGTTTTCAGAATGCTTAATCTTTTGTCTCTGTGTTTTTTTTTGTTGTCTTGTAATGGCGGCGGAGTTAAGACAGAGAATGCTCAATTTAATAACTTTTAAAAGGATCATGATTCTGATTTGAGTTTCTCAAACTCGAGATCTTTACAGCTAGGTCTGAGATTTGGTGATATAGAGTGATTAAAGAGTGTTTCTTTTAATTGAAATTTAGGAGTTTGATAGGGTTTTTGCAGGTCCTTGATCCTGAGGTTTTTAGTTTAAGTCTCTATTGTGAAAAAGCTTGAACCTGTTTTACAAATTTTATGGTTCTTATTGAGATTGAAGCAAGTGATCTAAAACGTTCTGTTAAGAATCTCTTGCTTTCATGTGTTTCTAAGTTCTTGATTCTGATCTTTGAAATACTGGTCTTGTTGTTTGGTATATAGGAAGCGTTGGAAGCACATGATGGAGCAAGCAAAGGGAAATACACTATTGGACTTGGCCAAGATTGCTTAGCTTTTTGCACTGAGCTTGAAGATGTGATCTCTATGAGGTAATTGTTTTTTTTGGCTGCATATGTATAAACTCATGAAAAGACTGATTCTTTTTTGTTTGCATTTGTGTGTTGTCATGCAAAGACTGAATTAATCGGTTTCTTGGTTTGTGTTTCTTTTAGTTTCAATGCGGTGACATCACTTTTTGACAAGTATAAGATTGACCCGAAGCAAATTGGGCGTCTTGAAGTAGGTAGTGAGACTGTCATTGACAAAAGCAAATCCATCAAAACCTTCTTGATGCAGCTCTTTGAGGTATTTATACTAATTGCGTTTGAAAATCTGAGTACAGCTTGAGTTTCTTTGTGTAAATAGAGAGTAAAGTTTTGTCTTTTTTTTGAGGGAATGAACAGAAATGTGGAAACACTGATGTAGAAGGTGTTGACTCGACCAATGCTTGCTATGGAGGAACTGCAGCGTTGTTAAACTGTGTCAATTGGGTTGAGAGTAACTCATGGGATGGACGTTATGGCCTCGTCATTTGTACTGACAGCGCGGTATAACATCGACATAGGACATATTTTATTACTATTCCTAAGAGTCTTTTCCATGAATCTTGACCTGTTTATATCTGAAATGCTTTCAGGTTTATGCAGAAGGACCTGCGAGGCCCACTGGAGGAGCAGCAGCGATTGCTATGTTGATAGGACCTGATGCTCCTATCGTTTTCGAAAGCAAATTGAGAGCAAGCCACATGGCTCATGTCTATGACTTTTACAAGCCCAATCTTGCTAGCGAGTACCCGGTAATCTTTAATACATAGTCTCAATTATTTGACACAGAGAATCAAATTCTTATTGCTTATTCATTCTCTTGATCTTGTAGGTTGTTGATGGTAAGCTTTCACAGACTTGCTACCTTATGGCTCTTGACTCTTGCTATAAACATTTATGCAACAAGTAAGTGTTTTTTTTTTCATGGTTACAAAACCTCAGTCTCTTTCTTCTGGTGTTGTGTGTGGCTCATTTCTTCTTTGGTTTTTATTAGGTTCGAGAAAATTGAGGGCAAAGAGTTCTCTATCAATGATGCTGATTACTTTGTTTTCCACTCTCCATACAATAAAGTAATTTTCTTAAATGCTCCAGCAATAGCTTTGTTCTACTTGAACTATCTCTTACCAGTCCTCTCTGCTATTACAGCTTGTACAGAAAAGTTTCGCTCGTCTCTTGTACAATGACTTCTTGAGAAACGCAAGGTTCTTGCTTCTCAATTTTGTCTTCAGATTAAAATTTCTTTACTTGTTTGATCGTGAGTAACATCTTCTTTCCTCTACTGCAGCTCCATTGACGAGGCTGCCAAAGAAAAATTCACCCCTTATTCATCTTTGTCCCTCGATGAGAGTTACCAAAGCCGTGATCTTGAAAAGGTGAAAACTTTTTCCCGTTTCCTTTGCTTTTGATACCGAGAGAAAACCGAGTTAAAAAGCTGAACAATCTTGTCTATTTTGCAGGTGTCACAACAACTTGCAAAATCGTTTTATGATGCTAAAGTGCAACCAACGACTTTAATACCAAAGGAAATTGGTAATATGTACACCGCTTCACTCTACGCTGCATTTGCCTCCCTCATCCACAACAAACACAACGATTTGGTAATAATAGAAAACAAAACTTTGCTTCTTCTGACTATATATTGAAATCCTACATTTGGTGTGAAGTTTGTTACATATGAGTTTTGGTTGTTTTGTATAGCCGGGAAAGCGGGTGGTTATGTTCTCATATGGAAGTGGTTCAACCGCAACTATGTTCTCATTACGCCTCTGCGACAATCAGTCCCCTTTCAGCGTTTCAAACATCGCAGCTGTAATGGATGTCGGCGGTAAATTGAAGGCTAGACATGAGGTAACACAAGAACATTAGTAGCAAAACCGCGTTTCTAATTAGTATCTTGAATCTTGATCATTAATATCCGACTCGGGGGTATGTTTATTATTTCAGTATGCACCAGAGAAATTTGTGGAGACAATGAAGCTAATGGAACATAGGTATGGAGCAAAGGACTTTGTGACAAGCAAGGATGGTATTATAGACCTTTTGGCTCCGGGTACTTATTATCTGAAAGAGGTTGATTCCTTGTACCGGAGATTCTATGGCAAGAAAGGTGAAGATGGATCCATAGCCAATGGACACTGATTCTTGAAATTGAAAGGAACAAAGTCACCTGCAAAAAATGTTATGTTACTATGCACCATTTTAATCGTTCTATAAGTTTCTTTCTTGTTACTTTTGATTTTAGGGACTTGTATGTTCTGTTTTTTTTTATTTACTATTGATTTACTTCTCTCATGCAAATGAGAATTTGGATATTATTGGAAAGCTATTTCGTCTGTGTGTTCACATATGATTTCTATGTAGTCACAATTGTTATGAAAAGATCATCTTGGCAAAAAAACACAAAAAGGTCAAATTTTGTATTTCATGGATCTCTTAACACACATACAGTATATAGTCATAACTTATTTCATTAGTAGACACGATCCTAGCCAAAACATTGTGGGTGTTTCTTTAATACATTTGGAGTTGTTTTGTAGTGAAAGGATATGTGATACAAAGAAACCATGAGTTATTTATAGTACTAGTTCTAGTATCAATGACGACGTACTTATACAATCCATGTATTTTTGTGCTGTGTACGACTTGACATACACCGAGCAACCATGGTAACAGTAACCGTGGTCATGCCTACTTATGTAATCTAACTTAGAGTTGCTGAAGTTTTACAAGTTGTTTTCTAGAAACGTATAGCAATAAAAACAACCAAGAACATCAAAAGTATTTTTATCAATGGGTCTAAGAATGAACACAGAGAAAACAAAACTTTCACAAACAGATCAAAGTAAAGCCAAAAGAAAAGAGAAACAATCGAACCTAGGAGTTAGCTTAATATCAAAGAGTTGGTTTCTTTTTTTTTTTTTGAATAAAATGTTAAATTATATTCAAAGGAAAGAGTTGGTTTCTATGTTGTAAAAAACTTTGAAAGAAGCACTAATACAAGGAGTTATAAGTAAAACAAGTAGCTACGATAGAACCAACACAGATGACCAAAGAAGGAAGCAGAGTAACATTCAAAAGCATACTCTGTCCCAAGAAACCAGCCAAAGTGATTGTCGCATCAGCTATAACTCGCGCGATCGTGCCAGCTTCTGTCGACAATAGCCCTCCGTTGTAGGTTCCCCGTGACAGCCTCGATGACATCACTCTCGATAGTAACGATAAGTTCACACCTGCAAAATCCAAAAAAAAACATGTTTTCAAATGAGAAAGATGGATCTTTTACTTTCAAGAACGCAAGAAATTCATAAAAGATTTGATCTTGAAAACAATTTCGGGTTAAAACGTTGCTAAAGTTGTAGCAGTAAGTATATCTATAATTTACCTTCAAGAACTTCAGCAGAAACAAACATGATGAATCCTGAGATTACGTATTGTGGCACTGTGTAAGGGATAACTACATGGAAGCTGAGAAGTATTCCAATACAGACCATAATCTCTGAGGCCAAGAGAATTTGCCTGTAATAAGAAAGTTCACAATTTCAGGCAACACGCAAGGCGAAAAGTTCAAGAAACTAACGTATATAAGGATCTTTACCGATCTTCGAACATGTTGCTGATATAGCTTCCAACAACGAGGTTAACCGGTAGAACGGTTAAACCGAGACAGAACAAGAAGATGGAAACAGAACTCATGGACCAACCAAAGTAGTATGTAGTAACAACACTTGATTCTGATAGTAGAATCTCCATTGCGTACTTAAGCATGAAGTATATCAACAATTGAACCTAATAATAACAATATAGAGTTGTCATCTTTTTTCTCTTTTGAGGAAAAAAAAATGAAAAATCAAGATTAAGTAAATAGACTTCTTATTAAAAAAATTAAGTTTTAGTTACCTTTACTGAAGGAGTTAGTAGTTTGTAAGCAGCTACAAAGGAGTTAGCGGGTTTACGCGAATCGTCAGAAGATTCTTCGCTTCCATCACCATCATCTTCTTCATCATGTTCTGTTTCTTCGGATGCAAGCAACAGTGGCTTTTTAAGACCTTTCTCCATACTCCCATCTTGATCAGCTTCACCACAAAAGATTGTTCTAATCAGATAAGAATATAGAAGCAAAAAAAAAAAAAACAGAAGTAGTACTCTTTAACTCCATACCGGACTTAGACTCTTGTGAAGTATCAATCTCTTCAGGCTCACGTGCGGGTTCCCGAAACGAAATAGCTAACCAGACTAAGTATAATAGCCAAGCAACAGCCATAACCCAACCAGGTAATGTATCCTGGTTAAATGTAACACTTTTAATCTTGAAATCAGTTTGTAACAAACCAGCAAGAGCAGGACCACAAGCCATTCCTAGAGCACTCGCGCTAACAAATCCCGCGGAAGCTTGCATTCGGATTTTCAATGGCACGCAGTCGCTTATATATCTTCGGTTCACTGCTCTCGCCGAACCAAATCTACAAAACGTATAAATATGATAATAAAGCCAATGTTTTCTCATGAAAACAAAGTATATAAACAGAGGCCTAAAGAGACTTACCCACAGAAAAGCCTACCAATCAAGAGAAGTGCTAATGAATTGAAGTCATAAGCTAAAGCATATAACAGGTTCCCGAAGAAAAGAACGATACTACTGAAAATAAGTGGTTTGAAGTAAGATTTATTGGACCAGGCGCTGAAGTAAACAGAAGAGAAGAGCTGAGCAACTGCCATAGCACCAATGACAACACCACAAACTGTTGCTGCTGCTCCTAGGCTCATGGAGTAATCATCTGCTGTAGGAACAATGATATAGGTATTGACCATATAGAGAAACGTGTTGGCCAAGTTTAACAAGAGAGACATGAAATGGTATCTCCCTTCTTCTTGATCCGCTTGCTCGTCATGAGGGATCAGTAAGTCTTCGTCTTGCATTATTAGAGCATGTTGAGCCATGAAGTTGAGGAAGTTTGTTGAATGTGTTAGCCTGTCCACTGCATTCTTGATTGAATCCACCACAGGATCCTGTAAAATTTAAGGAAACACACAAAAAGACTGATGACACTAAACCGCGATTTTAGGTTTTTTCATAGACAAAACTCGTGAATTACAACAAAACCTGAAGAGGAACAACAGGCTGGTCGTAAATGGATAAGTAGCTTCCTTCATTGTTTTGAAGCTCATGAAGGTTTCGGGAAATGGCTCCAACAACAGCTCCAAGACCCTAGAAAAATCGATAAAACCGAAACATTAAGCTTATAGTATAGTGGCAGATTAGGCTAAGTGAGATTCTAAGACTATACCACATGTCTAAACACTTGCTGAAGTTGAGAGTAAGGATGATCAGCACGAGTCTTGACATAATAGTTTGTGAATCTATAACCAAATCTTTTATCGAATTTCTTAAGAATCTTGCGGATACCAATAGCATTCATATCGATGAAAAGCAAAAGCTTGAGAAGATCTTGTCCCACTGATCTATAAGCCTCTCTTAGGTTAGATATCTCAGATATGTCAGGCTCATCTTGGAGTACATCATGCCATTCCCTTAGTTTCTGTAACCTACTTGAAAGCAAACCTTGTTGCTCCAACATGAAAAGCGCGATTTTCTCGATCTGCAAAGCGTTAATGGATCATTCTTATAAAGTTTAAAACCGCAAAAATTTAGTGAAGAAAAAAAAGAAAAACCTGATGATCCAACATTCTTGAGAAATCTTTAAGACAATGACGACGATCTAGACTTCCTACTTCGATTTGTTGACCATATTGTTTCACTTTCTTCTTCATCAATTTGTAATTGATGTAATAACTAAAAGAGTATATCGAAAACAAAAACAAGTACATGAATCATAATTCACATTGCCATAAACTTTGTTTTTTCAAAGTTAATCTTGAATGTTAAAGAAACATACTCTTGCCATTCTTCAATACTACGTTCCTTTAGCTTTTTTCCAAAGGCGACCATTTTCTACAAAACAAAACAAGAATCAGAGACAGATAAGTATACGTCTTGTAAATGTATCAATAATTTCGTAAACCTTAAAGTGTTAGTCAAAAATGTTATTGACTTGAATAATAAGTGAGTCAAACATGTTGGGTTTTTTTTCCTACTAGAGAGTCAACTTTATATAGAAATTATATATAATCAAAGAAAAAAAAAAAGTAACATCTAAATGTATATATGGTTATACGTACCTCTTGTCGTTCTCGTTATTCTCCGTATATGTGGTCAATTTAGATTCTGAGAAAAAACAAAGAGAAGTTTTATATTAGAGTTTTGCGATTGAATTATACAGCTAAGAAGAAGGCTACGATGAACATGACTCGTGAGTGATCTAAAACATCATATTATACACGTGATAAAGTGATTACGACACTTTTTTCAAAACATTTTTCCCCCTAAAGAATACGGGATTTTACAACTTGGATTCTTGTGTTTTCTTGGCATTTTCTTGAAAAAAGATTCAAAGGGAAAAGCAAATGAAAGAAACCAAATCTTTATATATACAAACACCTAATATAATGACCTCTTAATGTTCCCTCTCGTGTTCTTACCAACTTTAAATCTAACAAAATTGCTAAGGAAGATTGAAATCTTCAAAGGATTTAGTGGAAACTCCACCAAAAAAACAAAATTCAGGAAGAGAGAAAATAAAATAAAAGAGAGAAAGTAAAATACCTCAAAAGTTGAAATATGAAAAGGCAAAGATAGGGAACCTCAGATTTTATTTGTTGTGTAATTCTGAATAACGCTGAAATTTCGGGGTTTTTTCTTATTCTTTTTCTCTGAATCCTATTCTCACCAAGAAAATTAAGAAAAAGTAAAGAAAATAAAAAATTGAGATGAGAGAAAGAAAAAAAAAATAGAGATAGTGGCTGTGATCACAAGCTCTCTCTTGGATGATGATGTATGATTTATATGCTCTTTTGGTATTTCTCTAATTGTGAGAGAGAGAGTCAAAGAGATAGATTCGGATAGAGATTTACGTTTTGGATCGTTATCTTTTTATATTTCTTTCCTTCTCGAGACATGAGGAAGATATGAGCTTTTTTTGTTGGATCAAATCTAATATATTTCTTTCCTTCTCACGGAATTTTCTGTGGGGAGGAACTATGGAGAAACGACGACAACACCTTATTGCGTGGCAGCGAGTTTGTTTACCAAAACATGAAGGGGGTCTTGGTATTAGATCAGCAAAGAAAATGAATAAAGCTCTCTTGTCAAAAGTAAGGTGGCGCCTTTTGAATGATAAAACTAGCCTTTGGGCCGCTGTCTTACGAAGCAAGTATAAAATCACGGATGTTCATGATCGCTCGTGGTTAGCTTCGAAGAGTTCTTGGTCGTCTACATGGAGAAGTATAACCTTGGCTGCTCGAGAGGTGATTCTACAAGGGATTAGTTGGGTGGTGGGAGATGGTAAGAGTATTCGCTTCTGGGAGGATAAATGGTTATTGAGCCGCCCGCTTCGAGAATATGTGAGAGAACCGCTGCCAGAGGGGTATACGGAAGTGCAAGTGTGTGATCTATGGCGAAATGACACCGGGTGGGAGCTGAGCAGTATTGTTCCCTACGTCTCGGATTCTGTACGGTTGCGTTTAGCTGCTGTGGTGGTTGATACAGTGACGGGAGTGCAGGATCGTTTGTCTTGGGGTGAGGATTCAAATGGGTCGTTTTCAGTCCGGTCGGCTTATGGTCTTATTACGCAGGATGATACGCCCCGTCAATACTTAGGCTTGTTGTTCTCTCGGGTTTGGAGAGTTGTGGCCCCCGAAAGAGTGAAAGTGTTCTTATGGCAAGGCGTGCATCAAGTTATCATGACAAATATGGAGAGGAGACGTCGACATCTTTCGGATAGTGGTATTTGTCAAGTATGTAAGTGTGGTGAAGAGTCTATTATTCATGTACTCCGTGACTGTCCAGCGATGTCGGGGGTTTGGAATAGAATTGTACCAAGACAGCTTATAGGTACCTTCTTTACATTGTCTTTACTTGAATGGCTATATGCGAACTTGGGAGATATGCATGATGTTGGTGGTTGTTCATGGTCCACAATGTTCTCGATGGCGGTTTGGTGGGGATGGAAGTGGCGCTGTGGCAATGTATTTGGAGGGAATGGTCAATGCCGGGACCGGGTGCAGTTTATTAAGGATCTTGCGTTGGAGGTTTTTAAGGCTCATCGTACGGGATTGGGCACAGCGAGAGAGATCCGTAGAGTGGAAAGGCTAATCTCTTGGGCTCGACCAAATGAGGGGTGGGTGAAGTTGAACACGGATGGCGCTTCTAGAGGTAATCCCGGTCTTGCCTCAGCCGGAGGGGTGTTACGGGACAGTAATGGGGAGTGGTGTCGAGGTTTTGCGTTTAATATAGGTATTTGTTCGGCGCCTCTTGCGGAGCTATGGGGAGTGTACTATGGGCTTTACATGGCCTGGGAGTGTGGGATGAACCGGGTGGAGTTGGAGGTGGACTCGGAGTTGGTTGTGGGTTTTCTTACGACAGGGATAAGTGACTCGAATCCGTTGTCGTTCCTAGTACGTCTGTGTTATAGCTTTCTTTCTAGGGACTGGTTGGTCCGTATTTCGCATGTGTATAGAGAAGGTAATCGTCTCTCCGATGGTTTAGCTAACTATGCTTTCTCTTTACCTTTAGGTTTTTATTATCTTGATGCTTGTCCGGAGAGTGTTCGGTTAGAGTTGATAGCGGATGCTAATGGGTCGACGTACCCTCGTCAAGTTCGGTTGTAATTTTTTTTTTTTTTTGAATAAAGTGTAGGAGACTTTTGTCTCCTGCCTCCTACCAAAAAAAAAAAAATCTAATTTATGAATTAACCTTACAAACATGTTTTTTCTATATATAAAAAATTACGTGTACTATGTTTCTCGATTAAGCACATTTTATTTATACTGTATGTTAGATGTTGACCACATTCCACATACATAAATAGATTTTTGTGTATGAATTAACCACAAACAACGTTGTTTTTTTTCTTTTCTTTTTGAGACATGAACAATCCTATTGCGAAAGGCTTTACAGCCTTTACTCCTTGATCAGTTTTAATTTCTACTACAGTCCCTAATTTGTTGGATTCCCAATCTAGAACCATTCTTATTGCATGGGTTCTTACACAAATCTTACCTTAAGATTTGTGAAGAAAAATACTTATACCTTAAGATTTGTGTAAGAATCCATGTAATGAGGATGGCCTAATGCTACGGTTATGTGTTTTAAATTTGTTTATATTTTATATGATGTATGATGCATCATACTTGCAAGTGTGAAGGCATACCATGCACAACCATATTTAAGGGTGATCTAAGACTAAGTGAGTTTGGGTTGATTTTTCGATCACATGCACGAATGGGGAAAGATGCTAGTAGATCTTTTGGATTGAGAGGTATCGGCTGAGAAAAACTGTAGTTATTATTAGTACTATACCAAGTATTCCAAATTATAGATACGACAGACGAGTGAGGAATATATATAAGTAGAGCACCGTCTAAAACTTCCAACATAGTGAGCATGCACTGATGCAGACAACAACCACTTATTGTAACCCCAAATGCCGAAAGAACAGTTTTCTAATTATCAAAAAAGAAAACGTGGCAAAGTAAAGTAACATGCTCATGACTTGATCAACTTTGTTACGTCTAACTTTTTTGTTTTTCTTTTTTTTTTTTTATATTACAGTATACATATGAAAGTATAGATAACTGATTAATTATGTTATAATCAGCAAAAATAAGCAAAATTCGTCTAGTTTATAGGATTTTAGCTAAGTTTTTTTCTTTTCTTTTGGGTACAAGTATAACCACATATTAATGTTAATCTAACGTTTTCCACGATTTTTATATGGGTGGTAACAAAAACAATGACTAGCTAGTGTGATCCTTATCATGTGATGAAAAATATATCAAAAGTAGTAAAATAATCCCACGTCCTTATTGTATTCTTCATTTAGTGAATGTACCCACGTGCGTTACAAGTTAGAACTCAGAAGATAGCTTCTTACTTTAAAACTCGTAAGACTTTTGTTTTGTTTTTTTTTTAATCCAATAATGTATAAAGTTCGTTAAAATATTATAGTTACAAGTTATATCGTAGAATATGAAAGTATAAGGCCTGAAGCCCACAACGGGAAAACAAGTATACCCCAAATACCTTGTAATATTGAAAGTTCTTCTCACCAGCAAAAGACGACAAAGGAGCAAAAAGAACAGAACTCTTCTCTGCAACACAAAGACACAAATATGCAGAGTGTAAGGAAGGTGAAGACGTCACTCCCAGCTGGTTCTCCGACAATTGTACTATCAAACCGGTTTGGTCCTATTGTTGCAGAAGAGAGTGGCTAGATGCTTGACAAGTGTAATCAGATCTGATCATTAAAAAAAGAGATCTAGATTGTTCTTCCCGTTGTATAAGTATAAAGCTCTATCTATCTATTGTAATTTTTGATTAAGCAATACAGATCCAAGAAAGTATTATTCAGCAGAGAAACCCTTTCTTTTTTCATTTGTTCTCATGGTATCAGAGCTCTCTTAAACCTTAACAGGTGCTGTAATGGCAGAGGGTCCTTTTCCATTTCCTTCTAATCTTCACGTTGCTACCTCTGTCACTATAAAACTAAGTGATAATAACTATCTTCTATGGAAAACCCAGTTTGAGTCACTTCTTCGTTGCCAGAAGCTTCTTGGTTTTGTCAATGGCTCAATCACACCACCGGCTGCTCAAACCGTCACCACCGTCAACAATGTCGCTGTTACAAACCCAAATCCAGAGTTTGAAGCGTGGACCTGTACCGATGAGCTAATAAAATCATGGATTTTTGGTACTCTCACAGAGGAGGTGCTCGGTCTCGTTCACGCATTACCCACTTCTCACGATGTCTGGCTTTCTCTCGCTTCTAATTTCAACAAAAGCTCCGTCGCACGAGAGTTTGAGCTCCGACGCCGTCTTCAGATGTTGACAATCAAAGGTAAAACCTTCTCTGTTTATAGTCGTGAGTTCCGAGCTATTTGCGACAGTCTTAGCTCCATTGGAAAGCCTGTTGATGACAATATGAAAATCTTCACGTTCCTTAATGGATTGGGCCGTGAGTATGACCCAATATCCACCGTGCTCCAAAGTTCTATGTCTCGCCTCCCTGCACCAACGTTTAACGACGTCGTCCTGGAAATCTCTGCGTTTGACTCAAAATTGAAATCCTATGAAGATGCTCCCGATGTTTCTCCGCATCTCGCGTTTCAAACCCAAAGAGGTGGATTCTTTGTTTCAGGATATCGTGGTCGTGGCAATAACAGAGGCAGAGGGGGAAATTCTAATCGAGGTGGTTTCTCGACTCGCGGCAGAGGTTTTTCACAACAAGTCAATTCCTCTGGTTGGAATCAAACCCAGTCTCAACAATCTAATGGTTCTAACAATTCTCGGCCAGTTTGTCAAATTTGTGGGCGTGTTGGACATGTTGCTTTGAAGTGTTGGAATCGTTTTGATGCATCTTATCAGAGTGATGATGTTCCTCAAGCACTTGCAGCACTTCATGTCTCTGATGCTAATGGTCATGAATGGTTACCAGATTCTGGAGCTTCCGCTCATATTACTCCTACAACGGCTCCCCTCCAAGCTGCTACACCATACAATGGTCCTGAGACAGTGATGGTTGCTGATGGTACTTATCAACCTGTCACTCATGTTGGGTCTACGGTCCTCAACACCACAACAGGTAGTATCCCTCTTTGTGATGTCCTTGTTTGCCCCTCAATGCAGAAATCACTGTTGTCAGTATCCAAGTTGTGTGACGATTACCCTTGTGGAGTTTTCTTTGATGCTAATCATGTCTATATTATTGACTTAAACACTCAGAAGGTGGTGACAAGAGGACCACGCCGTGATAACCTCTATGTGTTGAAGAATCCGGAGTTTGTTGCTTTTTATTCAAATCGACAAGTTGCTGCAAGTGATATGGTGTGGCACCAACGTCTCGGCCATGCAAACTTTCAGATTCTTCATCTTCTCCAAAACAGCAAGGCAATTTCAGTTAATAAGAGCAGCACTACTTCCATTTGTGAACCTTGCCAAATGGGAAAGAGTTCTAAGCTTCCTTTTTATTCTTCTACATCTAATGTTATGGAGCCACTTGATCAACTACATTGTGATCTTTGGGGTCCTTCTCCAGTTGTATCAGTTCAAGGTTTCAAATATTATGCAGTTTTTGTGGACGAATTTTCTCGATATTCTTGGATGTTTCCTCTCAAGTCAAAGTCTGATTTCTGTGATGTGTTTATTGGTTTTCAAAAACAAGTTGAGAATCAGTTTAGTAAGAAGATAAAAGTGTTTCAAAGCGACGGTGGTGGTGAGTTTATGAGCACTCGTTTCAGAAATCATTTACAAGATCACGGTATTCGACATCTCATCTCATGTCCATCAACGCCAGAACAAAATGGTATAGCAGAACGAAAACACAGATACTTAACCGAGCTTGGTCTATCAATGTTATTCCACAGCAAAACACCTCTTAAGTATTGGGTTGAGGCATTTTATTCAGCTAACTTTATCAGCAACTTGCTTCCCTCTATTGTGCTGCAACAGAAGAGTCCACATGAGCTTTTATTGAACAAGAAACCAGATTACTCCTTTCTCCGTGTGTTCGGTGCTGCGTGCTATCCATGCCTTCGACCATTCACCCAACACAAGTTTGAACCGCGTTCTCTTCAATGCGTGTTTCTGGGATATCATGCTCAATACAAAGGATATCGGTGTCTCTATCCACCAACAGGTCGTGTCTACATAAGTAGGCACGTTATTTTTGATGAATCATGCTTTCCGTTCATGGATAGATACAAAGAATTGGTTACACGTCATAAAACTGGTTTACTTGGCGCTTGGCAATCCAGTGATGATCAATTCCGAACTATACCAATCCTTCCATCACAAACCAAGGCAAGCTCTCAACGTGATACACCTCCAGCTGAATGTGTTGTGGAATATCCACAAGATGAGACACCATGTGCACCACCAAGTCCTGTAGCTTCACCGTCAGAGGACTATTCCACCTTAACAACAGAAAACAATGATTCTCCTACACAAGTAACAACAGAAGATAACACGGTTGGACCTTCATCACTCCATCCAATGACAACACGATCTAAAGACGGCATTCGTAAACCAAACCCAAGGTACGCCCTTGTTGCTAGTAAAACTATTCCTTCTCTTCCTAAAAGTGTGACTGAAGCGTTGAATCATCCGGGTTGGCGACAAGCTATGATAGAAGAACTTGATTCCATCTATCAAAATCATACATGGTCCTTGACTCCTGCTACTGCTGAGATGAATATATTGGGATGTCGATGGGTTTTTACAGTTAAACTCAATGCAGATGGCACAGTAAATAAGCTCAAAGCACGTCTCGTGGCCAAAGGTTTCAATCAAGAACCAGGGGCTGATTTCAATGAGACGTACAGCCCTGAGGTTCGAACATCTACAATTCGGATTGTTCTCACAGTCGCTACAACCAAAGGCTGGAATATTACTCAACTCGACGTGAAGAACGCCTTTCTTCATGGTGATCTACAACAGAAAGTTTATATGATTCAGCCTCCAGGTTTCGAAGATGTCAATCATCCAACTCATGTTTGCTCTTTAAAGAAGGCTTTATATGGTTTGAAGCAAGCTCCCCGCGCTTGGTTTGATAAGTTTAGCAACTTTCTCTTGGAATTTGGCTTTGTTTGCAGTAAAGCAGATCCATCACTCTTCACATATCATCACAATGGTGACACCATGGTTCTCTTGCTATACGTTGATGACATACTGCTTACTGGTTCTAATCCTACATTATTCAAGTCACTAATTGCTGATCTTAGCTCTCGATTCGCAATGAAAGATTTGGGTAATCTACACTATTTTTTGGGCATACAAGCACAAACCCACCACCACGGTTTATTTATTCATCAAGCCAAATACACTGAAGAAATTCTCCATCATGCCAGCATGTCAACCTGCAATCCCACACGCACTCCTTTACCGCTACGACTTGATCAGGTTTTTAAAGATACAACTCCTTTTTCAGACCCATCTTATTTTCGGAGTCTTGCAGGAAAGCTCCAATATTTGACCATTACGCGTCCTGACATCCAATTTGCGGTTAATTTTATTTGTCAACGGATGCACTCTCCAACACAATCTGATTTTGGTCTTCTTAAGCGCATACTCCGGTATCTTCGTGGAACTTCCACAATGGGGTTACATATTTATAAGAACAGTGATCTGTCTCTTGTCTCCTATAGTGATAGTGATTATGCTGGCTGCAAGGATACGCGTCGTTCAACATCTGGTTTTTGTGTCTTGTTGGGATCTAATATCATCTCTTGGTCAGCTAAAAGACAGCCAACAGTCTCTCGGTCATCTACAGAGGCGGAATATCGAGCCCTTGCCTCTACTGCATCAGAATTAACTTGGATTTCCTCTGTTCTTCGTGATTTAGGAATCTCACAATCTCGGCCTGCTGTTCTTCGCTGTGAC
>NW_006238918.1:13953405-13953622 GCF_000375325.1 Capsella rubella | reverse complement strand
GGTGTTCTTGAAGTTCAACACATTCCAGCACCATTCCAGCTTGCCGACACGTTTACCAAGTCTCTTTCCCGACAGCCTTTCCAACGCTTGCGTCACAAACTGAATGTTCGAGTTCCTCCCACACTCAGTTTGCGGGGGGATGAAAGTATAAGGCCTGAAGCCCACAACGGGAAAACAAGTATAGCCCAAATACCTTGTAATATTGAAAGTTCTTCTC
>NW_006238918.1:13920956-13953305 GCF_000375325.1 Capsella rubella | reverse complement strand
CCAGCAAAAGACGACAAAGGAGCAAAAAGAACAGAACTCTTCTCTGCAACACAAAGACACAAATATGCAGAGTGTAAGGAAGGTGAAGACGTCACTCCCAGCTGGTTCTCCGACAATTGTACTATCAAACCGGTTTGGTCCTATTGTTGCAGAAGAGAGTGGCTAGATGCTTGACAAGTGTAATCAGATCTGATCATTAAAAAAAGAGATCTAGATTGTTCTTCCCGTTGTATAAGTATAAAGCTCTATCTATCTATTGTAATTTTTGATTAAGCAATACAGATCCAAGAAAGTATTATTCAGCAGAGAAACCCTTTCTTTTTTCATTTGTTCTCAGAATAAACGTACGATTGAACTTAATTTCTTCTAGAATAAAATCAAAATACCACAAAAATTGAGGATATCACAAAGGTTTAAATGATATATGTTGATGAGTTTCTCAGTTCTTACATTATAATTTGCATTCTTGAAAATAGTATTATAAGAATATGCAATGTTAAATGTTATAGAAAATGAGAAGAAAGTTATAAACAAGAAGAGAGGATCAAAATCCAAAAGTTAGAGAAGAGAAGAGATTAATAATAATACTAGTTATGTAGTTGGGATGGGGTTTAAATAATCAATGAGCCAGCTTAATTTAATTAATTGAAGTGCACAGCCCAAAGACATTGCATGTGTTTTGAAGTGCATCAATCTTAATTTGCAATTTGTATACTACACCTAACGCGTTTTTATCTCCTTTGACTCACAATCTCACATACACATACTCACCTTACGTGTTACTTTCTTACACTTCTAATTTTGTATATAAGTTTTGACATACATATATATATATATATGCTTAAATCGATATTTATCTCAATTTGCTATAAAGATTTCTCATAATTCACTTTCAATTTTAAACTAGAAAACCTAATTAATATTGTTAAGAATGATCCTATTTTTGTGTGTGAAATAAGAAGTCTCTTGTTGTGAATTCGTCAACATACACAAGTCATTTATTATTATTGTTGCCAACAACATATATAATCGAAGCATATAACTCGTTTTTTATATATATATAATACATTACTCAATAAAATCACCAAGTCATCTCACCACTCATATTTTGGCACGTGTGTCAAACTTTTGTAAACAATTATCGAGAAAATACAACACAACCCATAAGAAATTATACTTTAAATTATTTCATCAAACTAAAAAAATAGATAAACTATAACATTGCTTCGATTACAAGTTGTATAAAATTGTACACGTCAAATTATCTTATCTTTCTAATTCAATAGAAAGAAAAAAAAAAGATTCGGACATTTTGAAGGTAGCAACAATGGAATTATTCGTTGATTCCCTCCATTATTTTATTTTTATTTTCATTATTATTTATTTATTTATTAATATATTTTCATTTTAATTTTTTTTTTAAAAGCTTCCAGACGAAAATGGCGATCATTTGGTAACCGCCTCTTTCATTATTTCCTTTTTTCTCTTTCTCTCTCTTCTCTCTGGAGAAAAAGGGAAACAAAAAAAAAAGCAGAGATTTTTCAACAATTGCACTATAAAAAAACAGAGCCACGTGATTCGTTTTAGATCATTGATTGTTTCTGTAATTCCCAAATTCCTCTTCTTTCTTTTAGGGTTCTTTGTGGGTAAAAAACCAAAAAATCTCTTAAGCACCACATTGATTTGACTTTAATCAAATCGGAGAATTCGATCTTTTTTTTTTTCTTATTTGATTAAGCTCGAAACTGGGTTTTTCCTTCTTAAAGACCCGAGATTTACCTCCGCTGCTAGCTAAAGGTTTGATTTTTAATCGAGTTGAAAAGAAAAAAAAAACAAGTCTTTTCGGGTTTTTTTGAGAAATTGGGTGTTGTTGCATGTTACTGTTTTTGATGTTTTCTTGTTTATTGCGAATGTTTCTTGTTTTATACTATTGAAATCTAATGATGATGTAAGTGTGTGTGTTTTTTTCTTCCAATTTTGAGATTCTGCAGCATAAAAGTGTTGCCAATTCTGGTCTGTTTCTTTGGTTTCGTTGACTTCTATGGAGTTTTTAGTATTGTTATGTTCTTATTTGATCCAAGTCAATTTTTGAACATAGTGCAAGAGATGAGTAGTGCTGCTTGTTAGGTTCACTGTTTGTTCATATATGAGTTGTTGTATGTACTTCAAGGTTGTTAACAGTGGATGACATATATACAATATTGTTTGCTGTTTTGGCTTTCATTACGGATGGGGATTTTGGGAATGACGGGTGTTGTACAATAGCTAGTTGTAGTTCTTGTATCAGTGATGAATTTTTTGAATTCAGGGCTTAGTATTAGATAGCTGATAGCAGCAATTTGATGTATCAAAAATAGTTTATGGATACTGTTACATTACTTGATCACATTGTGCTGAATGTATTTTTCTGATTCTTGTTTCCTTAGGCACAAGGTTTTGTCTGCTGAAGTAGAAACTGGAAGCTCAAGGTTATTCATGAACCATTCCTAGCCGTGTCAAGATCTAAACTGTCATCAAGAAACTTCTACGAATTACGTGCCATGGTCTCTGACAGGCATTCTACTCGTTTATATAACTCCCTCCCAATGGAGAGGGTCAGAACGATTCTAACTCACACTTACCCTTATCCGCATGAGCATTCACGTCATGCTATCATTGCTGTATTTTTTGGTTGCCTATTCTTTATTTCTTCGGATAACATGCACACCCTCATAGAAAAGTTTTCAGTCAAGTGGTGGTCCATGTATGCATGTTTGCTCGGATTTTTCTACTTCTTTTCTTCTCCATTTATCCAGAAGACCATCAGACCAAATTATTCAAACTTCAGTCGGTGGTAAGCCATTGTTAATTCTATCTTCTGAACTTATCAAATATCAGCTTTCACTCTTTGAAATTTCCTAATTCCGTTTTTCCTTTTTGTTTTGGGTGTAGGTACATTGCTTGGATTTTAGTTGCAGCTTTGTATCATCTTCCTAATTTTCAGTCAATGGGTTTGGATTTGAGGATGAATTTGTCCTTGTTTCTAACAATTTACATATCATCCATACTCTTCCTTGTTGTCTTCCACATCATTTTTCTTGGACTTTGGTATGTTGGTCTCGTTTCTCGCGTGGCTGGAAGACGCCCAGAGATCTTAACCATTCTTCAAAACTGTGCTGTAAGCTCACTGTTGCCAGTTTTTCACATGAAGCCATTTTTTTTTTTTAAATGTCTTTCGTATAAAAATTATTGTCTTCATGTTTTTGGCTTGTGCAGGTTCTTAGCATGGCTTGCTGTATATTTTACAGTCATTGTGGTAATCGCGCTGTTCTGAGGGAAAAACCACATGGAAGACAGTATTCTAGCTGGTTTTCGTTCTGGAAAAGGGAACATAGGAACAACACCTGGCTTGCAAAATTCATTCGTATGAATGAGCTGAAAGACCAAGTGTGTTCGTCGTGGTTTGCTCCAGTTGGATCTGCAAGCGACTATCCACTTTTATCCAAATGGTTCATTTACGGGGAGGTATCTCTTCTTAAACTGTTCTAGTGAGTTGTAAATATGTTTTATGTGTTCACCCTTTAATAGTCCGATACCTACCTTCCTATTTGTAGATTGCATGCAACGGATCATGTCCTGATTCATCTGACGAAATTTCTCCTATATACTCCTTGTGGGCCACATTTATTGGTCTTTACATTGCCAATTATGTAGTGGAGAGATCAACAGGGTAAGTAGCATCTATGACATAATACCTGTCAGCTTAATATTGCAGTTGAGGATCAACAGTAACATTTATATGAACAGCTTTGTTCTTTCATTCAAATGAATGCTGAATCTTATAAGTTTTAATATACTGTTAAGGTGGGCTCTGACACACCCTCTATCAGTTGACAAATATGAGAAGCTGAAGAACCAGCAATTGAAACCTGATTTCTTAGATATGGTTCCTTGGTATTCAGGGTACGTCAATGCTAAACTAATATTCCCCCTTTCTGCTTACCATTTTTTATTGTGGCAAAAGATGAAGGCAGGACACTTGACCAGGTGCTGACCTATCTCATTATATATTTCAGAACATCGGCTGATTTGTTTAAAACTGTATTTGACCTCCTTGTGTCAGTCACAGTATTTGTTGGCCGCTTTGACATGCGGATGCTGCAGGTAGACATTTTAAACTTGTGATATGATATTATCAGGTCGTTCCTCTCTCTCTGCAGATAGACATTCGAGATAATTGAATTCAACGTTTTTTTGCTCTTTTCCTTCGTGCCAAATCATTAGGCTGCAATGACCAAATCTGGTGATGCAAGTGGTAGAAAGGAACTTTTATATGATCACCTTGCTGAGAAGAAAGATTTTTGGTTTGATTTCATGGCGGATACTGGTGATGGTGGGAACTCATCATATAGTGTTGCGAAGCTTCTTGCTCAGCCTTCTCTCAAAGTTCCAGTGGCTGATAATTTTCTATCTCTTCCACGGGGAAATGTACTACTTATTGGAGGAGATCTTGCGTAAGTGCTTTACTTATAATTGTATATATTTACATATTCGCAACGTTTTTTCAAATCTAACCATGGATGTCTTTCTCCAGATACCCAAATCCGTCAGCTTTTACATATGAAAAACGTCTCTTTTGTCCTTTTGAGTATGCAATGCAGCCACCCCGTTGGTATAAAAATGACTCTATTGCTGTTGATAAGCCTGAATTACCTAATGGAGTGTCTGATCTTAAGAGTTATGAAGGTCCTCAATGTTTTCTAATCCCTGGAAACCATGGTGAGTTCCTAATCTCATCTTCATTTCAGATAATTTGTCTCACATAGCTGCATCATACTCGGTTTCTTCTTTCGTCTCCTCTAATAATAGAGTTATTTATTATTATTTCATAGACTGGTTTGACGGACTGAATACTTTCATGAGGTATATATGCCATAAGAGTTGGTTAGGCGGCTGGCTAATGCCCCAGAAGAAAAGCTATTTTGCCCTGCAGCTACCTAAGGGATGGTGGGTGTTTGGTTTGGATCTTGCACTTCATGGTGATATTGATGTCGACCAATTCAAATTCTTTTCCGAATTGGTGAAGGGCAAGGTAGTATGAGTATCACTTTTCATTTCCATCCTTTATACAGGATTTGTAGATGTAATGTAAATATTTTTGTCACCTAGTCAGAGGTGTACCATTGTTTGCTTTACTCTGGTACAGATTTGTGATGACTTTTGTTTCTGAAATGCTTATAACAAGTGGTTTAGGCTATATTTTAGTGGCTTCGTCTTTTCATATACTCAATTTTCATATTGCTACTTTAATAAAATTAATACTTTCTCATTCAGGTGGGCGAGAATGATGCGGTGATCATTATCACGCATGAACCAAATTGGCTTCTTGATTGGTACTGGAGCTGTGATACAGGGAAGAACGTGAGACATTTGATATGCGACGTTTTGAAATACAGGTGCAAACTTAGAATGGCAGGGGATTTGCATCATTATATGCGGCATTCGTGTAGTCAATCAGATGGACCTGCCCATGTCCAACATCTTCTTGTTAATGGCTGTGGAGGAGCTTTCCTGCATCCCACCCATGTGTTCAGCAAATTTTCAAAGTTCTATGGGGCATCTTATGGAAGCAAGGTTGCCTACCCCTCTTTTGATGATTCAAGCAAAGTAAGTTTCCTATCACGAACTTGTCTTGTTTATAACTTTTCATAGCATTCGTATATTAAATGGTGTTTTTTGCTGTCTGCAGATTGCATTGGGAAATATTTTGAAATTCCGGAAAAAGAACTGGCAGTTTGATTTTATTGGTGGGATTATATATTTTATCTTGGTCTTTTCATTGTTCCCTCAGGTACGTATTAAGCTTGTCCTATTTAAAGTTTAAAGTTTAAACATTGCACAACATGCAGTAATAGATTGGGAAGCTAAAATTGGTTTTATATATGAAATATCCGTTCTTTTTGTTTCCTGAGGTTTGCATATATGTCGATTTGATTTTTCCTTGAGAACCATCATATAGGCTCACTTCTCACAAGAAATCTGAAATCTTATTCCTTCTTGTTCCTCGTTTATTTCAGTGTAAGCTAGCTCACGTCTTACGAGGTGATTCGTTTTCTGGTCACCTGGAGAGTTTCTTAGGCACAGTTTGGAATGCCTTTGCGTATGTGATGGAACAATCTTATGTGTCTTTTACCGGTGTCATGATGTTGCTGATAACTGCAATCACATTTGTCCCCTCAAAAATATCTCGGAAGAAACGTGTTGTAATTGGAGTTCTTCATGTTGCTGCACACCTGATGGCAGCTCTGATTCTTATGTTGATGTTGGAACTGGGCATAGAAATCTGTATTCAGCATAATCTTCTTGCAAATTCTGGTCAGTTTTCGTTCCACATGGTTTTCATACCAAAGTGCATAGTATTATTGTACTGAACTACCATCTTGATTCTTGACTCATCACAATGTCATGGACGCCAACAGATAATTAATGACTGGGTGAAATTTTTTGTGATTTAGCCTTGATTGATTTGTGACTCTTACATTTTTCTTCACACAGGGTATCATACATTATATCAGTGGTACAAATCAGTGGAGAGTGAGCATTTCCCAGACCCTACTGGCCTTCGAGCTCGTATTGAACAATGGACGTTTGGCTTATATCCCGCTTGCATAAAGTATCTTATGTCAGCATTTGATGTTCCTGAGGTAAATAATGTACTGAGTTTTGCTTCTGTTTTTGATTGACCAAAAATCCAATTTGAAAAAATAACCCGAGTGTTTTCACATCAGGTGATGGCGGTTACCCGGACCAACATTTGCAAAGACGGAATGGAATCACTTTCCCGAAGTGGAGCTGTTATCTATTATGCTTCTGTCTTCCTTTACTTTTGGGTCTTCTCAACTCCTGTCGTGTCTATGGTATTTGGAAGCTACTTGTATATCTGCATCAACTGGTTCCACATACACTTTGATGAAGCTTTCTCTTCGCTCCGCATTGCCAATTACAAATCTTTCACCCGTTTCCACATCCTAGAAGATGGAGACATCGAAGTTTTCACGCTAGCAGTTGATAAGGTAAGAACCTCTACTTAGGAAGGTGGTACTTGACACTGCTACTACTAATGAACCAGTCTTTCATTGATTCTGTCATTAGTTCTTATTTATTGGTATCTTAGTTTTAACTGCATGGTTAAGGAACTTTAACCAAAGATGTGTGTATATTATATGAGTTTAGGTGCCAAAGGACTGGAAACTGGACAAAGAATGGGATTCAGAGCCGAAACAGAGTTTCAAGATGAGCTACGAGAGAAAGTATCCAAGTAAATGGTGTGCCCCAACAGCCCAACAAGACCCTGTTAATACCGTAAAGATAGTAGATCGTTTCACGATTCATAGATCAGCAAAAGAAAACGGAGGATGTTAGATATGGATCAGTCATAACTCATTATCCATTTAAATTGTATCGCTCTCTGTGTATAAAATTAGAATGTAATGTAGCCTCTCTGCTTATTGTTTGAGATGAATGAAGTTTGATAGAAAGAAATAATTTTTATTGTCGTTGGATTTAAGTTACAAAATAGATTGGCACAACGCACAACATTCTCTAATAAGCTACGAAGTACCTTTACCCATCCCTCTCTCTCTCTCTCTCTCTCTCTCTCTCTCTCAACCATACAACAATTTTTTGCCTTTAATCAAAGCCTTCTTATAGAGCCTTCCTAATATTACAAATCAAGGAAAAAATAGAGAGAGAGGACGACTCATAAAAGCTTTTAAAAGTTACAGTGAAGATCTCAACCTTGTTAAGGGCATTTTATGAAGAAGGGGCGTATTCATGGATGGCCGTTGCTAATTTATCTCTGGCTTCTGCAGTCTTTGTCCTTATCAGGAAGGTTCTTGGCGTTACATTCTCATTGGAATCCTCCTGTTGCAGGGTAGGCAAAATCAGATAAACTACAAAACCAACCTGAAAACTAAACACTAAAAAAGAAGCTTCAGCAGCTTTTATTTACCGAGGAGTGGAATATTGCAACAAGGGCGTTCTTCGATGGGCTCGTCTTGATTCCAGCGTACAGTAGTGCATTCAGGAGCAGTTTTCCAACCTGACAAGAAAATAGGCTTAAAATGTTGGAGATATATCGACCAATTTGAATGTGAGGTGTGTCTACTGAATCATACATCGTTTCGGACAAGAATTGTGGGTTTTGATTCTTTTGTCCCCTTGTCGATGCCTTCTTTGCATTTTATGTAAAGATTCCCTGTTCCTTTATCTTTCCAACCTTTATCAGATGGGTCATTTGACTGCACAATAACATACATACAAAGCTTAAAACGTCAGCAAGAACATCAAAAAGATAACTAAAGTAGAGAAAATAAACTAATTCACAAGTACTATGACACCTAAAGAGGAATTTGAGAATGATTAGGAAAGAACATTTTTATCTTTAACCTTTATGGTCCCATACGTGATGCCAAATTCGATATGCTTATTAATATTACATCACACAATATGTACAAACAACAGCAACATTTTATGAAACAATATAGTGAGAGCTGCTGAAACAGGGAAGGTTATAGTAGAATAACGGAAAATAACATCAACGTTTTTAGCCAGCAAAATACCTTTACATAAAGTTTGCATTTGACTTCATGAACCACAGTAACACCCTTTTCTTCAGTCTTTTTGACCGATGGGCTGCTCGGTTGAGGTTGTTCATCTTCTGCCAAGTCAAAAAAATCCAACGTTTACACTGTTATGCCTCATTTCTTATAGATAATTTCCTCTAGGTAAGTTGTAACTTCAGCATAGAAAAATATAACAAGATCGTGGTTTAAAAAAATTTGAGGAACACAAAATTGGAAGATAACAATATACTGATCAACTTACCACCATCTGCATCATCTGCAGAATCTCGCTTTACCGCTGTGGACACTGGAGCTACTAATACCAGCAAATAAAGAAAAGAGAAGTTAGGTCTGAATATACAAAGCTGATCAACGACGAGTCCAATATTCTGCCAATTGAACAAGTAGATACCTCCAGATGAATAAGTGGTTTGATTATTCGAAAATGGGAAAGGAGGTTGGCTATTAGAGACTGCTCCTACTTGACTGCTTGAAAATAGGCTCGGTTGGCTGCTTTTAGCCAAACCCGTCTGGCCACTGCTAAAAAACCCAGTCTGGCTATTAGAGACTGCTCCGGCTTGACTGCTGGAAAATAGGCTTGGTTGGCTGCTTTTAGCCAAACCAGTCTGGCCACTGCTAAAAGACCCAGTCTGGCTATTAGATGTTGAACCAAATGGACTGTTGGAGAATGCTCCAGGTTGGCTTGAAAACAAACCAGACTGACTACTGGAAAAATTGGAAGATTGATTGTTTGAGAAGAGCCCAGGTTGACTGTTTGAAGCAAATAGGCTATTATTTGAAACTGATTTAAGATCGCTATTCTTGACTTCAGCCACAATTTTCTTCTCTGCTCCACGAGATTCAGGGGATACATTTTCCCCCTTTCCCTTATTTTCTTTCAGCCAGTTGACGACATCCTTAAACTTTTCCTGCACAAGAATCGACATGAAACAGTAAACTGATTAGCTAGTGTACTGAACAAAAGGTCTAGCACAAAACAAAGCAAGAGACTGGAAGAGTAAGCTACTCTATCCTTTCAATATAAATGGACAGCGTAACCGAAGACTATAAGACATACTAAATAATTAGCATTCTTGATTAGTAAATCAAAACAGGATAAACCAGGTACATTGTTATACGTTAAGAAAAATTAAAGTATTTGAAATTCATGTCATTAAGAGTATTTACCAGAATGTTTGAAGCATGCGCAATGTAGTCATTCATCCCATCTTCCCAGAGTTCATCAGGATGATTCTTCAGCTGTAACTGAACCCAACTGTTTACACATTGAAGCATAAGCCATACTTATTGAATGTATAAACATAACAAGTTAAATATGTTTTCATAAACTATATAGAATATACCCAACAAGTACAGAGATAATCTTTTTTAAAACACAACTGTTCACCTTACAAATTGGTTATTAAGAGCTCTCACATTCTTTCTAGCTAACTCAGCCCTTTGCTTATCCAATGATGCTGATGTTAATGAACTCTGCTGCATCTGTGCCACATTCTTCTGAGTACCAAATAAGGTTCCTTCCATTGGTTTAGCATTCTTAAACTGCAAAAAAAAATCCCCTTTCAAGAACTTAGTTCCATGTATATGAGCTCACAGATTCAATTCGATATCAAACTGCTCTAAAATTCAAAAACTACCTCAGTAATAGATCTAAAGCAACCCCTTTGAGCTAAATCTTATAGTTCCATATACCAATATGGACAATGCCCACAAGCCAGAACTTGTCTACATTATAAAGTTGCCGACTTTATTTATAATCATCAATCACCCAACCAAGAAACACCCCCAAAGTTTCGATCTTTTTCTCTTCTACCGTCGAATCAATGCAAATACTGAATTCTTAACGAGATTCAATCGGCAAAATCAAAACTTTTCTTCTACCCAAAACCAAGAACACAAAAATGAATCGGGAAAAAGACAAAACTCACGGAAGAGTCAATAGAATCGGAGACGGCGGCGCGTTTTACTCCCCTCATGATTGACACAGTCTCGGCTTTTTGCTTAACTCGGTGGAATTAGAATCGGAAGAAACAAAAAGAGGCAGCTACTAAAACGGGGAATTTTTATTTTAGGGTTTATTGTGTCTCTTTTTTTTTTTTCTTGCTTCAATTTTTTTTTTAAAAAAGACAATATGTTGAAAGAGGAGAAGAAGAAGAAGAAAAGAAAAAAAGGATACTCTTTTTAGATGCTTTTTTCCATTGTGGAAAAACTCATCATCCCAACCCCAAATATATTTAAAAAAAAATTCCCATTTTTTTTGTTTTCAGAAGATAAATTTCTATTTTGGGTGATTTCATTCATACCCAATCTATTTTCATGTACTTTTTTGCTCAATAAACATCATATATCCGATGTTTTAATAAAATTGGATTATGGAGAGATAATTGCGATGGTGCATGATCCAGATTTGTGGCATGTCTTTCTAATTTATTTGACGATTTTCAAACAGATTCGTGTATTTTAAGTTTTTTTCTCTAAAATTTCATGCTTTCGTAATTTGAAAACGGATTGTTTAGCGCGCTATTCTAGAGTATCAGACTCCCAAATTTTGTTTACTAATAAGGAAACAATATTTTATTAAAATTTGGCTGAAAAAAAAACTTCATATATGTATTTAGCTCAATAAGGATAAAAATGAATTTCAGTTGCCTATAAAAAATATATCCGATGTATTGAGCTAAAAAAATAAAACTTAAATCGATTTTTCAAAATTTTATATACTGTATATACATAAAAATAAACAATTACTCTTTTTGTTTCACAAAGAATCATTTAACATTTTCACATTAAGAAAAATAAACATATTTTATTTGTATCATTTATTAATACACCATATATTTTTTTCCTCTAATTAATAAATAGAAATAATCGAAATAAAAAATTAAGTCTTTAAAACTGAATTAGAAACACACAAAAAAAAATTATCTGTAAAACAAAATTAAAATTTTTAACAACACTTTTTATGCAATGGAGGAAGTAAAGAAAAAATCAAAAAGAAAAAAAAAAAACACTCATGCGGTCAAGTCGCACGCATGATGTTGACTCTTGTCTGACTCGATTATTATTTTGTAATCGACTTGATGATCTTCGTTCCACTTCCACCAAACTCTTTTTCCAAAACTCACTAAATCATTTTGATGATGATTGGTCACAAATTATGTTTTGGCCGAGTCTCATCATAACTACTTTTTTAATTATGTCTCTAAGTATAGAAAATAGTGTAGGGAAAATCATATTTAGAAAAGAGTGTATGTAATATTCGATAAACAGTACTCAATAATCATCAACGGGAAATGGTCCAATTACATAAAGTTTGGTCGACTATTTTTATTTCTTTTGAACTCTCTTTGAGTCATATTATATGATATTATATGATATATGTAAGAAAGCTGAATTTGGAATCTTTTGACAAATTTAACACAAATCTTTGATACAAAATTCAACACTTCAATTTTTAATAACATGATTTTTCAGTATGAAACTCTATAGTCAATAATGGTTTTATACGATCATATGAAACGTTTTAAATATGCTTTTAATTTAGTTTAGAAGTCATATAATGAGTTAGGAAATTTAGTTCTTTTCCTTTTCAAAATGTATCGTTCTTCTAATTCTGACTATCACTATAAACTATAAGCCAATATATTACATAAACTCTCTTCACTTTCAGAAATATTTTTATTTTTTGACTTATAATATAGTATTCGAAAACATAAACCATAGAGAGTCTAAAGTCAAGAATTCATATTAGGAGTTAGAAAAACAAACAACATATATAATGACTAGACTCTAGTTCTCATTATAGACTTTAGAAATGATAAACGAACATATGACGACCTACATAAGTTTTTATACGAATCATCCCCCTTATGCAAAACTACATATAGTTTTATTGAAATACCATATAATCTAGTACATTATACGAATCTAATCTTTAAAAAAACCACAAAATCTTAACTCCCTCCCAAAAACCAAAAAAACTATAATTTCATCACGAATCTAAGTCGAAGATGAACTCATCCACCAAGGAAGTGAAAAAACCACTAGCCAAATCTTCAACCACACTTTGTTTCTCATCTCCACTAATGCAACCCCATTTCATTTCCTTCACATATACCTCTCTCTTCTCTTTCACTTGCCAACTCACAAACATCTCTTCTTGTCTCCCCATAACCCAATCT
Source organism: Capsella rubella (assembly GCF_000375325.1). Taxonomy (NCBI): domain Eukaryota; kingdom Viridiplantae; phylum Streptophyta; class Magnoliopsida; order Brassicales; family Brassicaceae; genus Capsella; species Capsella rubella. Next base: position 13,940,500 of record NW_006238918.1, on the reverse strand, counting down.
TCTACATTCTTTACCATCAATGTCTCCTCTTTTGGCCCGATATCATCTTCTTGAAGATAATCCAACAGTAGATTATCCGCGGCATGAGAAGCTAGTAAGTCGTTTGTTTCGCCAATTCTCTCCTTCACAAGCGCAAACAAGCGGTTTGCGCGTTCTTCTGATTCATCCTCTTCGGTTTCCAATGGATGAAATGAGTACTCTTCTTGTCTCTCTACATAATCCTCTATACGTTTCTCCAAGTCTAGTGGCTCAAGTCGTACCAAACCATTTAATCTCCTGCTTTTTCTAGCAATTTTCTCATATGTATCTGCAAATATTAGCTCATAACATTAATTTACAAATTCACATTTTGGTTTGCTAGATATTAATCAATTGATAGAATTACCATTTTGTTCTGTGATCTCATCAACTTCATTATCATCGTCATCGTCATCCTCGTCGTCTTTAAAAGGGCATTCCAAGATTGATACCGGACTGAGTTGTTCTTTTTCTTCATTCACACATTCCTAAAAAAAGTTTGCATTTAATATCAAATCAACTTCACATGCAATCCACACAAACGTTAAAAAGAAAAATAACTAAAAAGCCTTAAGAAGAAAAAAAAATCACAGTCTAGTGATATTAATAAGTTGATAAAAGTCAACCCATCCCAAGACAACATCATTTATCAATCTATCTGTCTATGCCCCTATCAAATTTATTATGAATCGTATATTCACTTTAGTTTTGATTGAGATATGTGGGGCTTATTATGTTACAATAATATACATAATCAAATCCAAGAATAAAATCATTCAGGATTACATTAGTTAGTAAAAAATCATGAACATGGGTGATACTGATTATATAAAATTAATTTCGTATAATGTCACTAGCTAGCACTACTACTATGTATATGTATGTGGAGATATGGGAATCTAACTAAAAATATATAAATTCTATATAAAATGTGTACACGATAATTTTGACCAGGTGAGTTTAAAATAATTTGGTACGTCAAGTAAAGTACCATGAAACAAAACAAAACAAAAATTAACTCTCTCGCGGGATCATGTGCCGTAAAATATGCATTAGAAGCTACGTAGAAGAATCTTAAAACAATCCAAAATTTGTAAAGATCCTAAACCTCACGTGCCTCGCACGCATTCCCCCGACAAGTTTCAATGCTTTCACACATGTGACAGTTGTTGTTGTTGTAATAAAAACTTTGAAAACGAGAGTTTAACTAACTAGAACTAACCTGTCGGTTACACAGGCTGTTGTTGTTGCGGTTGACAGATGAATCATCACAGTCACGTGGGTTTAAGCTCTCTCCCCTCTCGTTCCCGTCTTCCACGGCTTCGTTTTCGTTCGATACTTCCTCAGATTCACCGCTTGACGACGTAGAGAACGATGAGGAAGAAGATTGTACAACGTCCTCTGATGATGAGTTTGTGAAAAACTCGCTTCCCGAACTCGATGAGTCACCTGAAACAAACTCCTCCACGGTGGTGTTCGCAGCTGAGGAGATTGTGAATGTTGGTTCCTCGACCACTGTGGCCGTGGAGAGCTGCAGAGAGATCAGATCGAACGGTTGATCTAATAAACTCTCTTCAAACGCGACTGATCTCCACCATTGGATCTCTCCATCTCCATCTCCGGTTACTACACGGCGAGAATGACCTAAGGGTTTTCTCCAGAAGCTTTTGCTTAAAAGCCGTTTAGACAAGCTTCTAGAGAAAACAACTGGTTTGTTATTATTATTATTATTATTACAATTACTATTATTATCTCCCTTGGAAGACGGGAACGGTAAAAGTCTAACCGCGTTAAGAAACGCTGTTGAAGCTTTATGAACAGCGTGACTTATCGCGGTTCCACAAGTCGTACGGCTTGATCTTCTAGTGAGACGGGTTTGTTTGCGACGATGATGGTGATGGATCAGTCCTGAACGTTTGATCTCGGCGTCAAGAAGACGACGAACGGTTGAGGAGGAAGATGAAGAAGAAGGAGCTTGACGACGTGGGAAAGATTTGAAACCATTGGATGAACAAGAACTGAGATCATCGAGTAAGTAATCTCTTAGCATCAATGGCTTCAAACGTCTCTTGCTTGTTGAAAGTCTTTGATCAGAGGAACTGATCATCGACGCCATTTGTTGTAAATCTAAGTTGATGATTTGGTTTGAGTTTTTGAGTGATGAGAGTTGGATTTTGTTTTATAGTGAAGTAGAAAGAAGCTTCTATGTAAGGTGTGTGATGATCACAAAACCGAGGTTTTGTTTTAGATATTTCTTTATTATTATTTATTTTGAAATTTGAAGTTTCGTATGTGCTGAATTATTTTATTGGTTTTAGATTTGAAATCAGAATCTAATTAAATAATTAAGTTAAGATTAATAAGTTGAAGAGAGAGTGACCAGAAGTTGACCTTGTAATAAAACAGGAGACGAGATTCTTGCGGCTGAGATACAGTTTTTGCCTCTTCACGTGTGTGTGTGAACGTTAATAGTACTTATTAGTAGTATTAGATTTACAACAAAAAAAATTTTAATGTATAAAAGTATTAATTAGTGTAATTTCCAGATCTATATTAGCAGCTTCCAACTATTACATTGAAACTATAAAACAATTCTGATTTTTTTCAGAAATCTTTTTAAAAATGTATAAATATTTAGCTAAGTATTACGATTTACGAACTGTATTACTAGTTGAGAGTTGTTATTACTGCCGTCGTTTATTAACCATTCAAGTTTAAATTCTGCATAATGTATTAATGTATATGAAAAAACCAGTGACAAGAGATAGTATTTTCTTTTTAAGAAAAATATCAAAATATATAATTAAGACCTAGAAGACCAAAACTCGATTAACATAATTTAAATGAATCTTTGGTTCATAAATATATATGCTAATTCGGTTTGATTTAACATTTGTATCATTGAGTAAAATAAATTTACAATTACCCTTTTGCATATTAACATTCATAACTATAAATTACCCTTTTGTATATCATTGTAAAAATATTGGAAAACGATCTATCTTGGGTGGAACTGTATCAACATCTAATCATAAAAGATATCTACAATTAGGATCATGAGCTAGTCGTTGATGCCATTTACTTTTTTTGCAAATCTTTTCAAATGATCTTTGTTACCATGTAAAAATATTAAATTATTTATTTGTCAAGAAAACACTATCGCTAACAATATATATGTTGTATATCGCTTAAAAATTTTAGTTTAGTGTTTAATTATATAGTTTTTATCTTTTTAAATTTAAATGATTATAGTTATGTTTAAAGATTAATATTGATAAAAAATTTTAACGCGCGGGTTCACAATCTAATATCAACAAGTAACAGAATTGTGCAAGGCAAAGGCAAAGATAAAGACTTAAAATAGGGTTGAAATGGGCTTCACTTTAATGGGTCTATCAATCGTTCTTATTCGAGTCAACTTTACTAAGAAGACGATCAGTTGATGCTGGAGGATAAAACACTAACCCAAAATTTATAGTACAACTGTACAAGGATGTAATTTATTCTTCTCATACAAAAAAAAGATATATTAATAATATTTTCTTAATACTTGGGTGGACAAGGCTTTACATGTAATCATATTAGCCTTCAAAGTTGGTCTCCATGGGGGCTTTAAGATCAAGTAGGATTAATTCAAAATATTATTACACGTAGGATCAAGGTTTATTATTACATTTAAAGCGTTGTCCACCCAGAGTCATGTACTTTATTCGATTTATTTCTGTTAATGTTTGATCATTGAATACATTAGCCATTCATAATAAACTGACCATTTTCTCTGTTTTTCTTTGTTTTTGTTTTTGTTTTTTTTAACGGGCCTTTATTTATTGGGTACCCCTTAATGGGCTGGGCCTTTGATTACAAAATAAAACTAGGGCAAAAGAAAGCGGATTCTGCCGTCACCGGAAAAGGGACTCGCGTCGTATTGACACCGCAGCGCAGCAAACCAGACCATGAGGATCGGTGGATGCGAGATCCACAGCTTTGAGAAGATTTGATGTATCTAGTGAACGGGAATGAAGCATCCAACCCACCTCAACCGTTCCTTTTCCCTCTACTCTCCAAACCCGCTACAAATCTCCCGAAATGATCAATCACCGACATCGCAGCACGTTGTTGACGGTTCCTGGACCAAGCAAACCGAACTTCGGGCGAAACCTCCCCTTCCTGGATCGAACGAACATCAACTCGCCGGACGAGCTCTCTTCGGACCGGCCCAGAGGAAGCAACTCACGGAGGCGACGGGGGCCGATGGCTCGATCGGAAGCCCAGTCACCGAGGATCCGTGACGGCCAGCAAGATCCAAGAGGATCTCGTGTTAACCTCTGAAGCAAATCAGCAACTCACCTCCTCCTCCATTGACTTCCGCCGTGGATCCATTGCCGGCATGACGGTTGAGCCACGAGAACCTGTCGCTACCCCTCACGGCGTCTTCAAACCGGAGGAACCGGAGCAACTATCTCCTGCTGCCACATCGGATCTGGAGCCACGTCAATTAGAGGAGAAACCATCCCATAGCCGACGGAGAAGAGAGCTCGACCACCCTTAGAATCACCTTGAAACCTAAGGGAATTAAGCAAAGGCCACCAAAACCAACCAGATCTACAAAGGAAAAAGTTTTAGAGAGAGAAGAGAGAGTTTGCTACAGGAACGATTGGCCCATTTCTCTGTTTTATGTGTTGTTTCCTTCTATTCTCTAGCTACTTCACCCTGTTTTTTTTTAATTTACCCATGTAAAATTATTGTATGTTTTGCTCACATAACATTAAATTATTATATGCTTCGCTCACATAACACTGGAGCTGGAAGTAAATTCATATTTGGTGATTGGATTTCTAACTACATGGATAAGTGATACTCATCCCTGTCATTTCTAATATGTTTGTGCTATAACTTTCTTCTGTAGGATTGGATAGTCTGAATCTTTTATGTGTATCGGAAAGTTAACCGTTTCGCAGATGATTTGTCAAACAATGCTTCTTCTCATCCTTTGGGATTACTTTTATTGCATTCTTGTCCTAATTGTATGGTTTCTATTTTGGACGATGTTGCTAGGAGATTACGATCTCTCGAGACATGTTCAATTGTAGTTTTTAGTTTAATAATAAGGGAGACGTTAGTCTCTTCTTTTTAACCAAAAAAAACATAAAATTAGATTTGGCTACTTCAATGTATACATCATAAATCCCGGTTTATCACTTAACTAAACCGGTTTACTCCACAATGATTTTAACCAATGAGGTATATAAAGAAGAACTCAGTTCTTTACTTCATAGTTAACAGAATCCTAACGAACTCGAAAAGATTCTCTCTCTTTCTGTTACGACTTCACCGCCGTTTTGATTCTCCGATGGCCACCTCAAGCCATCTCCTTCTCCTCTTCCTCATCACCACCACCACCGTGACATTACTCACCTCCGCCGCTTCTCCTCCGTATCTCACCTCTCAAGATCACCAACACGCAGACAGAATCATCGAAGCAATGATCGGAGCCGGAGATTTCCGTGGCTGGGCTGCAGATTTCCTCTCCGCCGTCGACGACCAGTTCGGTATCCCTCTCTCCGCCACCATTTTCATCCCGAGCGATTTCGACTCCGCCGACGTCTCCTCCTCCTCCTCCTCCTCTGCTTCCACCGGTGACAATTATAACCCCCGTCGTCTCTCCGTCGCTTATCACATCGTGCCTCAACGTCTCTCCTTCACCGATCTCCGAATCTTGAAACCACTCTCTCGTCTCCCGACTCTTCTCCCCGGAAACTCAATCCTCGTCACTAACAACTCTGTTTCCGGTTATACACTCGACGGCGTTCTTGTCTCTGAACCGGATCTTTTCATCACTTCTTCTATTGCTATTCACGGTGTTGCCTCCACGCTTGATTTCTCACGTTACGGCGAAGGTGATACGCCTTTTGCTGATAGTCTCCGCCCTTGGCCTCCTCTTCGCCGCCGTCCCCGTGGACATAACGGCAATATTGAGAACGGTACTGATACTAATCAGACCTCTGCTTCTTTGTTCACTGCACGTTACTCGACTGGCTCGTTCTTGCTTCCATTGGTGGCTCTGGCTTTGTTCTGACTCTTTACTCCGGCGACGTTCCCGGCGTATAAACCGTCGAGGTTACACTTATGGCGGGAAAAATATCTCTGTTTGTTATTTTCAAGATTTGTTAGACTCAAGTTTTTTTCTTTTCAAGATTTTGTGAAATTCTATACATAATGTATAGTGTTACATACAGTATTGAGCAATAACAAGTTTCTTGAAATATGAAGAAGAATTTTTTTATTCTTATAAAAATTCACATTAGTGAAAGAATCGATCTTTTCTATAAAAGTAGTCATTGTTATTGTGTTGGAGTTGGTAAAAGTCTTGTTGGCTTCTTGAGCTTTTACATCACATCTACTCAGTTTGGTGATATGAAGAAGTGATATTTTTGATTCGGATGTAGCTTGGTTGGTTCTTGTGGTTTGAGTACTTAACGAGTCTATGGTTTGGATTGGGTCAAGAGGTTCACAATGGCATGAATGTGCGTGTAGAGAAGGGTCAAGTTGTGTAAAACATGAATAGGTTTTGAATGAATAAGAACAAGGCTTAACGGTGAGAACTGAGAAGAAACCAAACATTGAAAAACCTAAGCCTTGCAAGTTATGTAATTTCCAAAAATTGTTTTATAGAGATGTTCTCTTTCTTTCTTTATCTTTTTGAGATTTTACATCGTTTCAACAAATTTTAAGACGGATTGATTGGTTCATATGTTTATTTTGTAAAATCTTCTCCTTTTTAATAGAATCACCCATATTTTTCTTCATTTTTTTATAACTTTAATGGTGTGATTACCAGATATAATTGGTGTGGTTCTAATTAAGACTTTCCCTTAATAGATGATGAGCACAAAATTGGAACCAATGGAGAGCCAAGTTTTCAGGAGGTGTAAATTAAAATGTATAAAACAAAAATAGACACATCTAACTTTCCCTATATAAACTTGTATATGTTCACATCTTTTTCAAAAACAACATCAATTCGTTGACAACAAAATATTAAAAAAAAAAAAAAATAAACATCAATTCGTTCAAAGGCATATAAGATGAAGAAATCAAGCCAACCCTCTGCCACCATTGTAGTTATCTTCACCATCCTTTTTATAGGTTTGTATATTTATATTTACAATCATATGAAACTTTAAAATCTGTGTTAAATCAGAAACTGATGAATTTTTATGTCCGTCTTGAATATTTTACTACGTACAATTAGGGGTGATGGTGAAGGAAACGTTGGGACAAAGTACTTGTTTTGAAGTTCTAAAAGATGCTTCCAAGGGTGGAAAATGTGACTGGGAATTGTGTGGCTCTCTATGTAACAAGAAATCCACCGGCGGGGTTGGTACTTGCCGGCCAAAGACGCTTGCACCCAATAAAGGACAACCAGAATGCCACTGCAGATTTTATTGTGGATACGAAAATTAAACGTGGCGGGGAATCGCCGATGAAGGCTTCATGGTTGATCCTGCCAATAGTCATATCCTTGTCTCAAAGATTAAGCCATACTTGTGTAAGACCATCATCAAATCACCAAGTTTAAAAATTCATTGAATAAAAATTGGTAGTAAATGTATATATATATATATATATATATATATATATATATATATATAACAATACTAAATAAGTACAAATCACTTTTGTGCAAATTTTGTTAGTGTGTGTAATTAAATAAGTTTGAATTCACATATTGTGTGATTTATCAATAAAATAAAATAAAATATGTTTTTTAACCAGCATAGATATGTTATGTATTTTCTATTTTATATATGTTATCTATATTAACATTTTTGAAGTACCTTTTGTGTTCTACCCTTTTATTTTGTGATATTTTCATAATTAATCCCTTGCCATTGGATTAAATGAAAAAAGTTTAATATAAATTTTATAATTAAATCATAATAAAATTGCAAAATTAGAAATCAATATTTATTACATTTAATAAATTTCCTAAAATCTCTCCCTAACAAATCAAATATTTCTCCAACATATTTATTTGATCTTATTTGTTTTTAAAATTTATATTATTGCAATTTGAATTTTTAGAAACGGATGTATATTACTCAAACGATACAAAAATGGATGTACTAAAAGATTGTTGATAATTGTGTAGCACGGGTCATGTGATGGAACATGTTATAGTTTACATAATTATGATTATAGATATTTTTACGAGTGGTCTATTATAGTATGACTCACAAAATATTTTAGTATAAAATTATACTATGTAAACGAATATTATGTCAATATCATTTCATTATTTTAAATATTATACTTATTTAATTAATTTGATCAAATTAAAATTATATAAAGAATAAATTATCATATAATATTCTATGGGTTAAATCATAGAATTAACAATCAAAATATAGTTGTACACTGTTGTATACCAAACAAAATTAATAAAAAGAATACATTTTAGAAATGTTGTACCGCGGGTTAAAATCTAGTTTATTTTAAATATTAAACCTTGTACATATCTCATGATTACAGTTCACAATTATGAAAAGGGTGAACTGAGAGTATAGATTTTTTAAGAAGTAATTGGATACATAGAAGTAATTCAGAATTAGGAAAATAGACATTTATTACTGTTTGTGTAATTAGAGAGATCGTGAAATATAATTATTTGGTTTACCTGAAAATTTCCTAATAGAACTGGTATTAGGAAATAAAAGTTTGGATATATACAACTAGATTTAGGAAATATATAATTCTACCAATATATAACTTAACACGAAGCTCTCCGTGATTGAATAATTACTTTTTACGCGTTTTTGGCTTATGGCGACGAATTCACCGATTGATTTGCTTCATCTACCTGATGATATACTTTTGAACTGCTTAGCTCGTGTCTCAAGATTGTACTACCCGACTCTCTCCTTAGTTTCCAAGAGATTATGTTCTCTCGTTGCATCACTTGAGCTTTACGAAACCCGGACGCTTTTGGGACGCACTGAGAAGTGTCTATATGTGTGCTTACGTTTAAGTTCTGAAACCAAGCCACGTTGGTTCACTTTATGCCGAAGATCAACTCCAATCCCTAGCCCTAGCCCTAGCCCTAGCCCTAAACCTAGCCCTAGCCCTAGCTGTAGCTGTAGCCCTAGCCCTAGTCATAGCTGTAGCCCTAATCTTAACCCTTACCTTAACTTACGAGGGTTCATTAGCTGCTCTCGACCACAACCGAATCACACTATTAATGATGAAGAGAAGAAGACGTTAAGTATGGGCAATAGTATGGTCTCAGTTCCAACTTGCAATTATTATCCTCCTTTTGGGTGGCCTCGTGGAGCGATTGGTTCTAATATATATATGATTGGTGGATACGGCAACGCTTCTTACTCTTCTACGCTCGTACACCTCATGGACTGCAGAACTCACACTTGGCAAAAAGCTCCAAGCATGCAGATGGCTCGAAAACATCCCCTAGTAAACGTTCTTGATGGGAAAATATATGTAGTGAAAGGCTGCAGAAATCTAGATTCCTCGAATATGATCGAGTTTTTCGATCCGGAAACCCAAATATGGGAGTATTTGCCATGCCCTTACGCGGACATGTGCAAGAGAATTGAACTAAGAAGCATAGCGACCAACAGAAAACTTTACCTTTTTACATGGGAGGCAAGTGTGGTTTACGACCCCAAAGAAAATAGATGGGATGTGGTAGGATCATTGGATATAATTTTTGATTTGAATTACTCTAATTGTTCTTCTTGTGTAATAGATAATTTAATCTATTATACTTACGAGTTCTGTACAAGGATCTGGTGGTACGACCCCGAGAGAAGATCCAAGGGAACTTTGAAAGGTTTGGAAAAACTTCCTAAACTACCAAGGCATATAAGATTAGTGGATTATGGTGGAAAGCTTATGCTTTCGTGGGAAAAGGAAGAAGAGCTTGCTGAGAAGGTGTTTTGTTGTGCTGAGATTGAGCTTGAAAGACAAAACGAAGAGATTTATGGGAAGATTATGTGGCGTGACACTGTGCTTAAACTTTCCAAACCATATGATATTGTGGAAGTTCTTACCGCTACTGTTTGATGAACAAACACTATATGAGCTATTTCTTGAACATGGTTGTATAGTTAATTTTTGTTTTTAATTATTTTATATGACTGGTGATATTTCTAAGGCTTAAAGCATAATAACGTTGAGGTTTCTTTGACTTATATGAATACATAAAGAAAATTTAAAATTTATAACATTGTTGAAGACTGGTTTAATACGACTATACGAGAGAGGGGAATGAGAATTACGTGAGACAAGAAACGAGGCAGAGAGACGAACAGCGAAGGTGAGGTGCTACTATATATAGACAAGCAGCGAGGCAGTGAGGCGGACGGAGGAGAGGGACGACAGCGACATAGGCAATTAGAAGTGATCAAGAGGCGGAGAATATCAAAACGAGAATCGAAGAAGAATCTAAGCTACCTCGAGAAACGGCTGAGCTCAATTGGGTCTTGCCGGCACTTGTCTCACGGCCAGAAGGAAAAAAAAACGTAACCACACAAGACTTTGATCTTATCGTCTAGCCGGGCATGAGAGCCCAATCAAAAAGGACCGACGACGATCCGAGAAGGTCGAATCAATAAATCGACTTCCTTTAAAGCAGACAGACTACGCACTAACAACTTTAGAAACTTTGCTATACTAACAAAGCAAGCATAGCAAAGTATAAGTTTGAGTTAGACCGTGTATGAGGCAAAGACAAAGGCAGAAGTGGTTTATCCATATCGGTTGAATCCCCGAAATAAGCACCAATTGCTACCGGCCAATCGATATCATTATCATGGTTGGAGCATATATAGCAAAGGTATGGTTAGAGGTCAAATACACATATCTACCAGGTAGGTGAAACGAATTCCAGACGCATATCGGGTAATGAGCCTCCAATTACTTCAGCCTAAAACGAAGTCTGAGGTCGGGTCAACAATCTAATAGGTTGCCTTCCCCCGTTCGAGAGTCAGAATCCTAGGCAGGTGAAGATCCACTAGATGGCGGGAGGAGTGGCTTTAGAACCGAAAAAGTCAGAAATTCCAGAGACGGTTGACCGAGCGGTGACATCAGAGGAAGGAGCACTGATGGAAGATGCATCCATTAGCTAGGGACACAAGGGCTCTTCTCTGGTAGTGGAGTCTAAGATCAAGCCAACTAGAGAGGTAGGAAGAGGAGAGGCATAACTGATTGATTGTTGTTGACTTTTTTTTCCCGGTTCTAAAGCGAATCACATAGAAATGGGGGCAAAAGAGCAAGAAGTAGCACCTACAATGGACCGGGTTTACCGACTAGTGTCTATGATTGATCCAATCCCCCCAACAGTTCAATAGCCGCTTCCGCTTCAGACCGTGTAACAAGTTCATAGTGATCCCGCATAGGCATCTGACTTTCTTAGACAAAAGCGGGATAGTGAAATAGACGTCTAGTCTTCGAACCCAGTTGATTGATCTCGACTTTACCTACTCGTGAACGGGGCATTTATTAGACTTGAGCAGTAGGTTTTGACCCAACTGTCTTGATGAAGATTGACTTCAGCCAAAGAGAATGAATTGACTTAGGGAAAAATTCCTATGTGCTCGATCCGATCAACGAAAATAAATCCTGAAATTACATAAAGAAGCACAAGAATCTTTACTGTTGCATTTTCGATTGAGAAAGTGACAGGCCAAAAGAGCTCTATTGTTGTGCCTTGCAAGGTCGTAGAGTCGGTAACCCTCGTTCACCTAAAATGGAAAAGGTCATTGATTGAGACTAAGGAACGCTAGCTATATGCTTAACACATGCAAGTCGGTCAGTTCTCCCTTTCTCCTATCGTCTTGGCAGGCAAGCTACCTTGCTTGCATTCTATAAACGGTAACTTCCGCGCCCTTCTTGCCTGCTTAAATTGATGTGAATTGAATGATGGTGACAGCTCATCAAATTCTATTCAGTCTGATTAGATATGTCACTGAAACAATCCGCTTTGTCTCAGTTTGATTTTTGGATTCCGAGAATGAGCCAGACGACGAAGCCTCCTCCTCATATAAAGATGTCTCAGACGCTACTCTCCCGGCAAGAACAACTTATTATGTTGTGATTTTTGTGGCGGGTTCGGTCATGAGGAATAAAGGAGAGATGCTTTCTATAAGTCAAAAGGGAACTTTGTCTCCCGCCTTGCTCCCACGGCCCGTTTACCGAGGAGTAGAAAGGGAGGACCGGGGGGTCTAGAGCAAGTAGGGTTGGGTATAGAGCCGTAAGCGCGGTGAGGTGTGAGGGAGAACGTGCTCATACGGTTCATAGAAGGGTATGATCAACTCGTTAATTGTTGGTAACTTGAACTCCTTTATATTCAAAATATGCCTTTCTAGGAGCATTACGATCTGCAGCTCAAATGGTCTCTTATGAAGTCTCTATTGGTCTTATTCTTATTGTGCGCCTTGTGAGCGCGTTTGTATCTGCGAAGGCAATCATCGCTTGGATGTTCCCCTAACCCAACCCGGATGGACATGAGGGCACCGCATCATGGGTAATGTCTGCGTCTCGTCGCAAGGCTCATTTTGAGTTGTGGGTCATAGGTCGGGGAACACGGGTCCTGGTACTCTCCAGGTGCGAAGAACCCTGGAGGTGACTACAATGAGCAGAAATCTCACTCACCGGCCTAAACGATGTGAAAACACTCGTGAGAGCAAGGGATCACCCATACGATTAAGCAGATACAAGGATAATAACTAGATATTCAAACGAGAGAGAGAGATAACAGTGTCATGAAAGTAGAGACAACAAACTCATGGAAGTAGAGACAACAAACTCTTGGAAGTAGAGATAACAGACTCCTGAAGTAGAGATAACAGACTTTTAGAAGTAAAGAAAACAGACTCTTGAAACTAAACACGGAAAATCCAAACAAACTTGGTAAAAATTTAATTAGATAAACCTAGATAACCATACATCAACTCCCAGTACTTGGCGGCAGTGGTAGAGAGGATTATCTGCTCCTCCCAGTGGGATATCTTGTCCTTGATGCCCCAAAATTTTCCATCTTCTTTCTCTGCTTCATCCTCTTCCTCCTTAGCCCAGATTTCCATCTCCTAGTCTGTCACCATTGGTCCTCTCTCTAACTCTGAATCTTCTCCCTGACGCTTCTTTTCCCACTTCTTCTTCCAGTACTCTGCCTGAAGCTTCCTTTCCATTGTCTTCTTCACCAACTTTAGGTGTTCCTGCTCATCTTCCTGCTGGATCGTTTTAGCCTCTTCTTCCAACTTCTTCAGCGCACCGTACGGATTGGAGTTCTCCTATGAGGGCAGCGACAGCGACTGGGCAGCGACGAGGATGGAGACGGAAGCGACGAGGATGATATTATGTTTTACTGCATGATCTAAATGTTAATAGATAATAAAAAAAAGCGTAACCACACAAAACTAATTTCTAAATCACAAACAAAAAGCGTAACCATATTTAACTGAAAGGAAGGAAGCAAAAAAATTAGGGGGAATGGTTATAAATACCATTAAAATGGTATAAGTTTTATTTTTCAATATACCACTAAAATACATATTTATAAAAAATACTATATAACTAAAATTCATTTTTTGTTACCACGCAAAACTAATTTCTAAACTACAAAAACTCTAAACATTACCCATAAAAAATACTTACATCTAAATAGTAAACATTACCTTGTGTGTTCCATGATTGCTTGCTTAGTTGTGTACTTGCTTATTTTATTCCATGATTGCTCGCTTGTAGATTTTTTGTTTACTTATAATATTAATCTAACATTTTTGGTTTAAAATTAGTTGAGACAGCAAATTGCAGATACCAAACTTGATATGCTAGTCCTAGCAGAGAAAGTTGTACCACTTGTTGTCATAAATCAGATAAAGCTATCTTAACACATCTTGAATTAATAGAAAAATGTCTCTTTTAGTTTATTTGAGTTGTATAAATATTTTGGAGTGTGCATTTTAGGTACACCACATTCTGTAAGTACATTTTGTATTAAAATCTATTTTAGGTTATAACTTTTTATTTTGTAATATTTTTATAATCAAGCACTTGCCATTTAAATAAATAATAAAATTTAAAAGTAAATTTTGCAATTAAATCACAAGCAAATCACAAAAATGGAAACAAATATGTATTACATCAAAACAATTTCTCTCTCAAATAAATCGGATCTCTCTCTAATATATTTATATAATCTTATTTATTTTTAATTTATATTATTACTTAAAATATATTTATAATAAAAAAGACTTCACACATTTTGCAATTTAAGTTTTTGTAAACTGGCGTATATAACTCAATCGATAAAGGAAAAAATATATGTACAACGTCTACACAAGGTAAAAAATTTTAGACAATAGTTCAAATTCTTTATAAATATGACTAATATGTTCACAACTACAAATGAGCTTGAACTTTGATTTCTCAAGTATTCAAATTAAAAAATTTCTTCAGTTTAATCTAGTTCTTTAATTAAAAAAAAAATAAAACTCTTAAAAAGTTTCAAAATTTTATAAATTTTATTTTTTAAAAAAGTTTAAAATATTATAAATATTAAAACTTTTAAAAGCTGCAAATAATATTTAATTTAAGTTTTATAGATTATTTAAAATATTAATAATATTTAAACTCTACTAAAATTTAAAGTATCATTAATATTTTAACTCTAAAAATTTAAAATATAATAATACTGTACATAAATATGATTGAACGGTTTTGAGTTTACACAAATATGATTATATTTTTCTTACGGGTTGTCTATATTTAAAATCTTTTACGGGTTAAGTTAAAATATAATTTTTTTGGGGGAATTTCAAAAATACCCCTTTTACAATACCACTTTTTAAAAATACCACTCTTTCTAATTTTATCAAAAAGTCACTGTAAAATATGAAATTTACCAAAAAAATATGTATAAACCTATATTTATAGACACAAATTATCTTTACATGTGTGCAAATTTATATATATATATTTCATAAGTACCATATAAATACCTTTTAAAAATCATATAAAAAGCTTATAAAAACTTTGTAAACCTTTTAAAATCCTTATAAAAACCATATAAATGCCGTTTAGAACCTTTTAAAACTTTCTAAATATTTGAATTTAGTCTCACAGTAGTAATGATGATCTTGATGTACCTAATCAACCATATAAAAGTTTATAATTTTTCATATTTGAAAAGGGGTATTTTTGAAAATGAATAGAAAAGAGGGGTATTTTTAAAAAAGGGTACACCAAAAGGGGTATTTCTCAAAAATTCTCATTTTTTTTACAACAAAATATATATATATATATATATCTATGAATCTACTTATAATACAAATTCATAAAATTACATTAAACTAAAATGAAATAAACACGTGTAAAACTGCACTATATAAACCAATTACGAAAATGATCAACCAAAAAAATATTAAATTATGAATCCGTGGTGTACGTGTGCAATTCATTATTTATGCTATGACATCTGTTGGATTGTTTTCAGATAATGGATACAAATCTTCATGGTTTAAACTAAACTAACAAAGGATTATTATTAGTATACATGCCTTCTTATCAACTCATTTTTTTGTTGATCAACAGTGACAAAGAGTGGAAGCTGCTGGGAGAACTGTATCTTTGATTAAAAAGCTTGAGCCTCTACAAAACACTTTGTAAGTTGGCATTTTAATCATTTTGTTTAGAACATCTATAATACATAGATCTGTTTGTTTTACATCATCTCAATAGCGACGCAGATTCACATTCTCTTCTTATTTATTTTCCATGAAGTAATACTTCAGTGCCAGATATACACATCACCATACAATGCATAGGGTCTACATCGAGTGTTTTAAAAAGCAGGTCATGTTCTTGAATCTTGATCACACTAATTTTTTTTAGTAGTTTTGAAACTAGATAGTAAATATTAAGCATATGAAGTGATTATTGTTGAAAAGTATTCAAATACTTAAACAATATTCTCCTTTGAGTTCCTCAGTAGCGTGATCTCAGTCAACATCTTGAATCTTTGGATACATTATTGCATCATGCATGTATACTTAGTACATACATTACATGCATACATACACATAGGCATTCACATTCCATGAATATTTGGTGCATCTTTGATTATTTTAATTTGTTCATCGTTTCTTTCTTACATGTTTAACTTGTTTTGCTTTGGTTCCTTCTCTGCTTAGTATACTAACTTCATTGTTTGTTTGTTTTGCTTCTTTCTTTGCTTCTTTGCCTCCTCTGCTTCTTTCTTTGCTTCCTTGATTCACCAAGTTTAATGTTTTTTGTTTTTCTTGGGTCAACCTGTTTGATTGCTTATTTGATTCTCTTCTGATTAGTGCATTGTTTTTTTTTCTTTGCTTCGTTAATTCCTCTGTTTAGCGCATTGCTTGCTTTTGTGCTTCCTTGATTCTTATGTTTAGTGCATTTTTGTTTTTATTTGCTTCCTTAATTCCTCTGCTTAGTTTCATATATTACTTGGTTCCTTTATTCCTCTCATTACTTGCTTGTTCCTTTGATTTTCTCTATCGTTTTTGTTGTTACATGATTTTGTAGTGTGTTCACTTAGGGGTAGGCATGACCAAAAGCTTACCTTAACCGTATTTTTAACCGTAACCGGACCGTTTATCAACCGTAACCGGACCGTAACCGTATAAAACGGTTAAAAATTGTAACCGTTAACCGTAAAAGTAAATTAGGTACGGTTAAAAAATAATAATAACCGTAACCGTTAATTAACCGTAACCATAATTAACCGTAATTAATCGTCGGTTAACCGTACGGTTAAACGTTCGGTTAACCGCATATTTAAATTTTTAAAATAAATTATATTATAACTGTATACAATACACAGATTTAACTAATTCACTATAAATAATTGAAATCAGATATATTTTTTACTTGTAAAATAAATAATATTTCATAAAATTTTATCTCCAATATTAATATTATAATAATCATCAAATAACCGTAACCGTATTTAACCGTAACCGTAATTAACCGTAACCGTATATAACCGTAACCGTCTTAACCGTATATATAATGATTAAGGTTATGGTTAAAAAATTATAACCGTTAACCGGTGGTTAATTAACCATAACCGCATTAACCGTAACCGTGGTCATGCCTACTTAGGGGTGGTTATTGGTTAGTGATTTATAGAGAGTTTTAAAGACTTCAAATGTTATGTAAAATCACTTGTTATTCAATCAAGATTTTATTAAACTCTTTTAAAGTTTGGTGTTATTGGTTACTGATTTTTAAAAACACACTAGTGATGGACCCGCACGTACGTGCGGGGTTATTTTTACAAAATTACGATTTTTTATGTAGAAGCTATTTTGGTAAAATTTTGTTTTATGAGTTTATTTGATAAACTATATATAGACATATAGTTGTAAAATATAGATATTGTATTACATAATAAAATTTTAAAATTGTAATTTTAAAATAATTTAAATGAAGATAATAAGTGATATTACATGTTTATTTTTTTATTTAATCAAAACATTTCTAACTGCTTGCTTAGAGATGTTAAATCGGATTTGGGTTTGGCTTTAGTTTGAATTGTTTTATGTATAGTTTAGAATTGAAAACCTGTCATGTCCCTTTCTGTCTCGTCCTGACCCGTCCCGTCCCGTCCCGTCTTCTATCTGTCATAAAATTTCTGTCCCGTAATCGTTTCTTTTTAAAACATAATCATTTGCCAATGTTTATTATAAGAAACTTGGTAAAAGATTTAGACAGGATACCCGTATTCCTCGTTTAAATATTCCTTGTTCGATTTTTAATTTTATTGATCTTTCAGTTTCATCTTTATTTCTCATTACTTTCTTCAATTCAAAGATTCATGTTTTAGCCTTTTTGTTTTCTAAAGATTTAGGTATTTATATTTTTTTTAATACATGGATTTATTGTAGTTTTGTTATCCGAAGTATATGTTATCTTCTTGTACCTGTTATTTCATGTCCAAATATTTGAAATAAATAGGAAAGTGTAAATTAAACTTACCAATTTAAATTACATGTCCCCGTATCGTACTCGTAGTTTTATATTTGAAAGTTGAAAGTGAATTTAACTCTATGACCGTGTCTCATAACAATTATATCTAATCATGTTTTTTTTTTTATGAGAAATAATTCAGATAATGTTTGTTTTTGAATTATATGTTCCCGTATCGTATCCATTCCTATAAGTTTATATATTTTTTAAATAAATAACACAATTTACATGTAACTAAATATAATTTTAATATATGTAAAATTTCATATAATCGTCCAAAAGTAGATATTTATACGTCCCAAAGTTGAATTTTGTTCAATATTTTGAGATTTTGATAATTAAATATAACTACCAATTTTTTTTATTTCAACCGGTTATCCAAAACTTATATATCATCTTTGTCAATGATAGTTTAAAATTGTACGTATATGTGAGATAATATTTGTAGATATTTATTTATTATATCATTTATATCATACCAATTTGACATTTTATTTGTTTTTAATTAGATTAAATCATGAAAAATATAATCCATTTATTATTTAAAAATTGGTAATAAGTCGTTAAAATCATTTAAATATGATACATCCACTTGTTATTTAGTTTTAATCTTTATAGAAATTTTATATGTTTATAATCTCAAAATGTAGTTTATGATTTGATAAAACAATTATTTAATATTTGATGATAGTAATGATATGCAAATTTTCAATGGATGAAGATTTATTTTGTTAAGATTGTGTGAAATTAATAAGAAAAAGAAGTTTAGAATAATCATTAACTAACTGTTTGACCAAATAAAAATCATTAACTAATTGAATTAATGATAAATTTTGTAGATATCATTTGTGCTATAATTGCTAGATTGATTTTTGAATATGAATATTTTTAAGAGAATTTTGAGAAATACCCCTTTTGGTGTACCCTTTTTAAAAATACCCTCTTTTCTATTCATTTTCAAAAATACCCCTTTTCAAGTATGAAAAATTATAAACTTTTATATGGTTGATAAGGTACATCAAGATCATCATTACTACTGGGAGACTAAATCCAAATATTTAGAATGTTTTGAAAGGTTTTAAACGACATTTATATGGTTTTTATAAGGTTTTTAAAAGGTTTACACAGTTTTTATAAGCTTTTTATATGATTTTTAAAAGGTATTTATACGGTACTTATGAAATATATATATAAATTTACACACATGTAAATATAATTTGTGTATATAAATATAAGTTTATACATATTTTCTGATAAATTTCAAATTTTATTGTGAGTTTTTGATAAAATTAGAAAGAGGAGTATTTTTAAAAAGTGGTATTGGAAAAGGGGTATTTTTGAAATTCCCCATTTAATATGTGAAAATAAGAAATTTATGTGATTTAGAATGTTTATTCGCATGATTTTAGCAAACAAATATTTAATTATTTATTTATTTAAATTTTATTTATATTTTAAAATTACATAATTTTTTAAAATTTGATGATATGATCAATTATGTA